>NC_043017.1:32989415-33064415 GCF_006345805.1 Octopus sinensis | reverse complement strand
CCCTCCCCTATCTTCTCTCCCTTCACCATCTCTGAATGTTCTGTTCGAACATGGCCATTCTGTTAGAACAAACTATACTGCAGTTGATATCACAAGAGAACTCTCACATCGGCTTTTGGTGAAAAATTCGCTCTCTTCTACATATTGCTAGTGGGGAGATAAATTCATGCTCTATATTCTACTCCAGAATGGGTTGCACAGTTTGACAGGGTCCGATGTGTCCAAGGACTGCATCAAGTTCCAATATCTGTTTTGGCATGGTTTTTACTGCTGGGGGCCCTTTCTAATGCCAACCACTTTACAGCGTAGATTGGGTGCTTTTATTGTGCCCCCTGTACTATTAAGGTCATCATGCAGTGGAGTTGAGAGGATTCAATCTTTATGCTAGGGGATAGGGGCTTACTATGACAGTGGGGTCAGAGCAGGTTCCTGCAGAGAGATCTGCATGGCTACACGCATCTAGTAGGGGCAAGTAATGGGGAGTGAAAGAGAAAATGATTGATAAGCGCTACAAGACATCGATAAGGGCAATAAGAAGCCCAGTTGACCCCACAAAGCACAAACTGCGTAGAAGTGTGTGGTTTGGTGGTTGTAAGAGAGTATGGGAAGGTAAAGGAGCGGTGGGGAAGCAGTCTGTCCAAAAAGGATAGGGTTGAAGGGTGAATGACACAAGAGCTGGGAGAAGATAAAGGGGTTTTGGAGGTGAGTTGTAGGAAGAGTAAAGAGGATATAGTTGCTGTCAGGGATAGAGGGGGCAAGAGAAGGTGAGCAAGAAGAGGCAATTATAATGTATAAGGTAGGATGGGGAGTCACTGTAACAGATGTGGGCCCAAAACATAGTACTACCAGGGCACAGTTTTGCTGAGGATGACAAGTCATTTTGAGAACCTCATATCTCCAGAGATTTTAATCCTTTATGATCTTAGCTGGCAGGCTCAGGGTTCTGAGGTCAGCTTTCACCACTTCATCCCATGTCGTCCTGGGAATGCAATATGGTAATATGCATAACAAATGACATGATACAACAAAATGGTCGAGTAATTTGCTTCACAACCATGAAGTCCTAGATTCAATCACACTCTCTCTAAAGAGTAAGGGTAAAGACCTATTTCAGTCATAAACGAGCATGGGATTGCATCTAAACAGCTCCCTTTGGGGCAAAATCCCAGGCAAAGTTGCTTATGGAAGGGCAGCAGTCACTCATGCATACCAGCCTCCCTTCTCCATGCCACTGGTGTAATCCAGAAGTTCTAGATCCACCATGTCTGTTTAGGAATATCTATAACTACATTATGTAAAGTGCCTTTGAAATCAGACATATCTATTGAAAATACCATTATCCTTACCGGCAGAAAGCAGTTTCATATACCGTTCTATCTTTTGTTATGGAATTTCATGCTTAAAACTACCATTTGTAGAAACATATCAAATGTAGAAACATGTTAAAACAACATTACAGTGAAGATCATACCAATTCTAATGTTTGGTAGATATTGAACATCATTACAGGAATTACCATGAAATTTTAATTCACAGTTAAAATTTTAAAAGGGTTGAGTGAGATATAGGGGAAAGGCAGCGAGCTGGCAGAAACGTTAGCACGCCCGGCGAAATGCGTAGCCGTATTTCGTCTGCCGCTACGTTCTGAGTTCAAATTCCGCCGGAGTTGACTTTGCTTTTCATCCTTTCGGGGTCGATAAATTAAGTACCAGTTACCCACTGGGGTCGATATAATAGATTTAATCCGTTTTTCTGTCCTTATTAGTCGTCTCTGTGTTTAGCCCCTTGTGGGTAGTAAAGAAATAGATATAGGGGAAAGCTATTACCATTTCTAGCAGGTCAAGCAAACTGTATAAGTGTCATGATTGGTGCCCTAAACACTCATTCTTACAACTTACATTTTACCTAAAAATTTGCAACATATAACATTTTCATCAAAATAAAACAGTGTACAAAATTCTAAGTGTGCTAAAATTCTAGAAATTCAACAAATTTTAATATCTAACCACATAACTGACATAAATTGAATTCTTTATACACAAAAAATGTCTTAGAACTCAAATTCAGTTTTGTTTGTCTGTTGACAACAGAATAGAACAATACCCCAAAACATAAATGAAAATGAATGCAAAGAACAATATGTCATAAGAAAGAAATACAAATTCTAAATAAAGACATGAATAGATAGATAAATTTTGAAATGACAATATAAATATATAGAAAAATTTCCTTGCAAAAACAAATGTTTCCATGTAAGATAATCAAGACTAAAATAGTATTCATGTTCTTAAAATCTTCAGATTTCTCTGCATAATCTCAGTTGTCATAAAAAGATTTATATAGGTATACACACACACACACAAAAACACATACATATGTACGTATATACACACACACACACACACACACACATATATATACATATGTATGTATGTATATATACATACATACATATGTATATATTTATATTTATATATATATACTAAATAATTAGGGTTCAGCAAAGATTTGCTTTATCACATACCGAAGCTTAGAAATAGCAGCCAAAAAACGTTAGCTATTTCTTCTACTTAAAAAGGGACGCCCAGAAAAACCAGAATACTTGAAAACAATCCACACGGGCAGAGAGAAGAAGTACGAAAACAATCAATATCTAGTTACCTATGGACATGCGTCAATCAATGAATATCTGGTTACCTGTGGACGCATGTCTACAGGTAACCAGATATTGATTGATTTTCGTTACTTCTTCCTCTCTGCCCGTGTGGATTGTTTTCAAGTATTCTGGTTTTTCTGGGAGTCCCTTTTTAAGTAGAAATAGCTAACGTTTTTTGGCTGCTATTTCTAAGCTTCGGTATGTGATAAAGCAAATCTTTGCTGAACCCTAATTATTTAGTATTACTTAAGTTTACCATAAAATGGTCCTTTTTTCATGCCGAACTGTACTTGGTGAAATTATTGATTACTTTTTAATAATTAATTTTACCCTTTGTTATTACTGATATATATATATATATGCATATACATATATATTTATATATATATATATATTTATTATATATATATATTATATATATATATATATATATATATATATGTCTGTATATATATATTTATATATATGTGTATGTATGCATATACACATGTGTATATATATATATATACGTATATGCATGCATACACACACACACACACACACACACCACACACATATAATATATATATATATATAATCAAAAATAAGCAACAAGAATGGATCCGGTAATTTAGTACAATTGTTTCATACTATAATATTTTATTAAAAGCTGTAAATATTACAGCAGATATAATATGTCGAGTAATCTTCAGCTAATTTTATATAGGTTTTCCAATAATATAAACTAATAATATAGAATACAACCTAAAATAGGTTATAGTTAGGAGGGCAAAACATTATAGAAATAATAGAGTAGGCTGCCAACTCTGTTCTATGGAAACCTATGAAATTTTAAAGTATCGAAGTAATAAAAATCTACTAAATAATCGTCTAGAGTTAGGTCTGTCTTGCATTCATTCAACAATTAGAACGTTCAAATATTTTAAATAGAAATTTTAAGGTTTTCCTACTTTTTCTAACTGTATCTTTTTAATATAATAATAATACTATACGAACCTCTAATTTACTTTTATAGTCAACTAAATTAACCTTACTGTAATCATGAAATTGCACATTTTCCCAATTCTATTCTAATTATAACATTTAATACTATTCCCCATGTTATAAAATTAGTTATCTACTATAAATTAGATGACGTTTTGTTCCCCTACCCTTTGTAAAATAATTTAATTGACCTCTGGACATTGACCTAGATTTTTTCTCACCACATAAATATAAATAGCTTTCTGTTCTAGTAATAACCTTCATTTCCTTAATGTATTTTCTTTGCAACTAACTTAAACCCCTTTTACAGCTTTCCTTTATATCCCCTTCCCTAAATTCCTACTAAAAATTCTGATGGCTTTCGGTTGAAAGTAAGGTCTGGTCAGCTTCACAGTCTCCTAAGAACTTAGTGTTCCTTCCACACTGACCTAAATCTTCTGTCACCACATAAATATTTCGACCCTTTGTTCTAGTGACAATCTGTTTGTCTTTTACATCTCCTAAATTTTCACCTTCTTTTCTTCAACTAACTTGATTTCTTAACCTGCCCTTACCCCCATTCTTATAACTAAGGAAATTTTTCTTACAACAGTTAGTTGTGAACTTAATTTTGGTCTGGTTGGCATCCTAACTATACTACCTCATGTTCCTGAGATTCATATCTACATCTTTATCCGTATATTTACCTTCCCTAAGATGTTACTAATTGATTTGAGAACTTTATATTATTGGAAAACCTATACAAAATTAGCTGAAGATTACTCGACATATTATAACTGCTGTAATATTTACACCTTTTAATAAAATGTTATAGTATGAAACAATTGTACTAAATTACCGGATCCATTCTTGTTGCTTATTTTTTATTATAATCACCCCGCATATTTTTATTGGTAATACCATAAAAAAATCCTGGTGCATCTAAATTAAGTATCATATTCATTTGAATCTAAATTGTTTGCTGAACTTATATATATATATATACTTTGATGGGTTTCGGCCATGTCTAACTTAATAACCCCACCTGGCAAAGTCATTCAAATCAGGAATCGGACAGCACGGCCCACTCAAGTAGAGAGTTATTGTTTAGAGAGCTATATCGGGTATACGAGGTTTATCTGGGATTTTTGTTAAGGAATTTGTCGAAAGGCAATTTGAACTTTATGGGTCTGTCTCTACTTTAATGTGTTTTGGTGTAATGTTAAAAAGAGTGGGGCTAACTGAGGTGAAATAATTGTGCCTATACATATGTAAGCATCTTGAAAGATATGTTGGGCAAAAGAGGTATAAGATGTGTGCAAGAGAGATGACTGCTGCTATGGTTATGCGCTGTGTATGGACGAGGAAAGCTGTGTGAAGAAGTTCTCAACTCTAGCGATGGAGGGAACGTGTGGAAGAAGTAGACCCAGGAAGACATGGGATGAGGTGGTGAAGCATCATCTTCAAACACTGGGCCTCATGGAGGCAATGACAAGAGACTAAGACCTTTGGCGATGTGCCATGCTTGAGAAGACTCATGAAGCCAAGTGAAATTGTAGTCGTGGTCGATGCAAGTGTTGTGTAACTGGCAACCGTGCTGGTGGCATGTAAGATGGACCATTCAAACGTTGGACCTCACAGAGGCAGTGACAAGTGACCGAGACCTTTGGCAATATACTGTGCTTGAGAAGACCTGTCAAGCCAAGTGAGATCGAAGTCATGGCCAATGCCAGTGTTACGTAACTGGTACATGCTTTATATATATATATATATATATATATATATATATATATAATATATACATACATATATACTATATATATATATATATATGTGTGTGTGTGTGTGGCTTCCGTGCTGGTGGCATGTAAAAAGCACCATTTGAGCGTGATCATTACTAGTGGCGTCTTACTGGCACGGGAACAAAACTTCGAGCGAGGTCGTTGCCAGTGCCGCTGGACTGACACCTGTGCAGGTGGCACGTAAAGAACACCATTTGAGTGTGGCCGTTGTGAGTTGACATTGGGGTGTAGTTTGGTCTTGATAAGTGTGCCAACGCCTCTTTCCAGAAATAGAAATTGAAAAGCTCAAATTCATTTGTGTTAGATGTTCACGTAGTTATAAAAGAACTTGAGTGAGAACAAACCTGTAAGTACCTCGGAATAAGCATGAAAGAGAAGATCAGGAAGGAATGATATACGAGAGTTTGAGCAGTTCTGGAATCTGAACTAATTGCATGTAACAAGGTGTTATGCATTAATTCCTTTGACGTTCCAGTTGCTACTTAGAGCTTCAATGTATTGAATAGGAATATTGGTGAAATAAAGAAAATTGATAGAAAATTTCTGCACCACTCAAATGCAGATATGGATTGTTTTTACATCCGAGAGCCAAAGGAGGTCGAGACTTGATCTAGTCTGAACTTCCTTACGAAACCACCACTATTCGACTGGCCAAATATCTTGAAACAAATATGACATTATTCAAATCACGAGAGATAAATAATTCTTAATTCTATCTTGAAGGAGAACAAACAATTTGCTGTTAATTTCATGAATGATTCCCAGGCTGAACAGTTGGAGGAAGAATAGCAACTGTAGTTACAAAGGAAATAACATTAATGACAAAGAAAAAAAATTGCATGAACAGTTGGCTGATAGGTGGGAGGAGAAACCTTTGCGTGGCAAATTTGTGGCCCGGAGCAAACAAGCTGCCGTTGATTAGAAGCACACTCATCAGTAGCTATGAAGCTCAGGGCTAAAGGCAGAGAGCGAAGGCGTCATCTTAGCTGCTCAAGATCAAAGCTTATTGACTCGATCAAAAAGATGTGGTAACTCAAGGCGGTTACAATACCGATGATTGTAGAAACACTACGAATGTTTAAAAGAGAAACTGAAAATTATTTGAGAATATAATGTTTTAACTGGTACTCACACTATCGCTGGGAGAACGATTACCAACCATGTAAATAATATTTTTCTAAATAACGTTATTTGGTTTTATAAAGGAACAATCTAATGTGCTAGTTTTAACAGTCCATCAATGAATAGTGTGAATTTCTTAGCCCTGGGTATCAGAAAGACTCCGGACAAGAAATGGAAACAAAATTGAAAGAAGTAAAACTCATAATAATGATAATCTCTCTCTATATAAACGGCAGTTTGTCTGTGTGTGTTTCTGTGTGTCTGTTAGGTTGTACCCTCACCCTGACCACGGCTTTCAACCGATTCTGATGAAACTTGACACACACATAGCCCAATGTCATAATTCAAAACTAACGCAGCGAAAATTTTGAAAAGTTCCCCCAGTTCTGAAAAAATCGATAAATTCGACATGGGGTCGAGAATCAGAAACACAAACCACAGACTGTCTAGGGGACGCAACTCGACCTTTTTTAACTCTAAAAAAAATTTACCATCATTTTTTTTCCATTTTTTTTGCTATATTTTGGCTATAACTCTCTAAAAATGCTTTATAGTTATTTCCCTTACAAACCTGAGCAACGCCGGGCGATACTGCTAGTGTAACATAAAACCCATGGAGTCTCGGATAGTAAGTCTGAATACTTGCAGTTGAAAGAAAGAAAAGATTTAAAATATGTTAAAGATTATATGTACATATACATATATATATATATATATATATATATATATATATATATATATATATATATATATATATATATATAAGAAAGGCAGGTAACCGGTTGCTTAGCCACACCGAAAAACTTAGAAATAACAGTCAAGGACTGTTTATTTCTATTTTCTACAAATAAGACTCCACATACGACATATCCCTGTAATTTTTGCATATGTGAATTAAGCAACCTGTTGCCTGCCTTTTTTTTTATTTATATACAAAATATATATTGAACTTTTATAGAAGTTCCTACCGTTAATGGTTATATTTACATGCCGAAATCTACCAGTAAATAATTGTTGGTTATTTAAAAAAACATTAAAGCTATTACTTACTCTTATTATATTATATATACATATGCATATATATATATATACGGCAATTTTCTTTGCCCCCTTCGCCGTCCACAGAAATAGCGTTCGTAATACTTTTTTTCGTTCGGCGTTAACAGCCCTTCTTGTCTTGTTATTCTCCTTGCCTGTCTTTTACTGCTTATATTTTGTACTGTCGTTACTGTCCTGTTTTTGTTACCATTTTTACCCCTCTGCAAAAAGATCTCAAATTTTATTTGATTTGCTTTTCGCAGGAAGGAAAGTTTCTATCGAAGATACGTTTCGCCTTCACATTCGAAACGTAGAGTAGATGAAACCATGGCGACTGAAGAAGGGGTTTTTTCCTTGTGTTATTTGTCCTGTACTCTATTTTTTTGTTGCTTAAGAAAAATGTCCAGTACCTTGGGTTTGTGTCTATGTTTTCGTTTCTCATTGTGTTCGACGTTTTTTTGGTGTCCTGTACTCATATATACGTGTATATATACATGTAGAGGTAGGTACGTACATATATGTATATATATATGCATATGTTTTATTTATTAATATATATATATATGCATATGTGTGTGTGTTGCGTTACGTGCATATATTGTTGTATGTGTGCATATGCATATGTACTTCAATATAGTATAACTAAGAAATATTCAAAAGAAATTAGGGGTCAATTTAGCCAAATTTAATCCATTAAAATGGAATATGAAATACGTTACATATTTGTTCAGAGAAAACCAAAATTTATACGAAAAATTGAAAGCTGCATTTATATAGGCTCCTATCTAACCCATTTCTTTATTACCCACAAGGGGCTAAACGCAGAGAGGACAAACAAGGACAGATTAAGTCGATTATATCGACCCCAGTGCGTAACTGGTACTTAATTTATCGAACCCGAAAGGATGAAAGGCAAAGTCAACCTTGGCGGAATTTGAACTCAGAACGTAGCGGCAGACGAAATACCTATTTCTTTATTACCCACAATGGGCTAAACAAAGAGAGGACAAACAAGGACAGACATAGGTACTAAGTCGATTACATCGACCCCAATGCGTAACTGGTACTTAATTTATCGACCCCGAAAGGATGAAGGGCAAAGTCGACCTCGGCGGAATTTGTACTCAGAACGTAATGGCAGACGAAATACCGCTAAGCATTTCGCCCGGCGTGCTAACGATTCTGCCAGCTCGCCGATCAACAATATCTATAAAAGAAAGCAACACTAGTAATTATCACTCAAGTGAAATTTAAACTTTTGAATTATCTGAACCATACATTAGTTTTAAAGATTATTTGCTAATCCAAAATTATATACGGAAAAAAGCAAGATAAAGCGAAAAGAAATGTTTTAGTTTCCATAGTTTATCCGTCACTTAGATAATAAGGATTTTTATAAATATAAGCATTATAATATTGTAGATAGAGTTATATTAAGGCGGAGAGCTGGTAGAATCGTTAGGATGCTAGGCGAAACGTACTGTTCATTGTTACTTCATAATCCTCATCATTTAACGTCCGTTTCCCACGCTGGCATGGGTTGGACGGTTTGACTGGAGCTGGTAAGCTGGAGAATTGCACTAGGTTATAGTCGTCTGCTTTGGCTTGGTTTCTCCAACTGGATGCCTTTCCTAACACCAGCCACTTTGCACAGTGAACCGGTGCCTTTTACAAGTCACTTTTTACCGTGTTTCATAAAAAGAGAATCGTTTCAGTATCTCCTGAAACTTTAGTGATAATTATTTCTCGATAGGCCATTTCTCGATAGGCCATATCTTTAATAGAAATAATGTTAAGATGAGCTGCTTCTTTCGCCAGTGTAAAGTGTAGAGCATTTCCAGTACAATGTAATTGTTACAACCCTAATATTTGCTTTGTCAACGGTGAACAAAGTATTGGTTTATGGGACAATGTCCTTTTTTTACAAATAACAATGAAAGAAAACGCTCTATTTGGCCCACTGAAAATACTTTTAAAGATACTTCCGTAACAACACACACACACATTCACCTGCATATTTAGCTACTTAGACATGGTGCAGATTTATTTCGCCGCCAGCGATATAATCAAGAATGTACCAAAAGCCATTTACACCAAAAGCCAATAATAGGGGTTCTAACAGAACATTCACGTTTAGGTTGAGATAAATATTATCCCTTGCTAGTAATACTGTTTCTGCCGCTAATAAATAATAGTTACTTAGAATTATGCCCCTCACCCTCACTCCCCAGTTATATCTGGAGTTGAAAGGTGAAAATACTAACGATTATAAAATAGATTAGGCCATAAGAAAATCTCATCCACAAGCATTAATGACCCCCAGAATGTTTCTTCTCTCAAAGGAAATGACATAATTCTATAAACATCCGAAGCGAAGATTTGCATTTATGAATATATATCGTTAAATTAATGAAATTCCAACAATCAACTTGTTCCTTCTCGAGCCACGCGTGGCTCATAAGGGCCAGTTTCCCGATTTCTTTGGTGCATAAGTTCCCCACCTGGACGGGACGCCGGTCCGTCGCAGGTGAGCTGCAGGAGGAAAGAGTGAGAGAAAGTTGTGGCGAAAGAGTCAGTAGAAGTTCACCATTACCTTCTGCCGGATCCGCGTGGAGTTTAGGTGTTTCGCTCATAAACCCACACATCGCCCGGTCTGAGATTCGAACTGGCGATCCCTCGACCGCGAGGTCCGCTGCTCTAACCACTAGGCCATGTGCCTCCACTAACAATCAACTGGCTAAACTAGTTAGTTTTATACATACTGGTAATTCGATAACCTGGCAATTGTTATAAAAACAAGAAGCTACTAAAGTTTATCTTTTTGGCATGTATTGTATACATATGATACTGATATGTAAACACAACATAGTTTTGCAAGTGTCAAAATACATATATCACTGGTTCTATTCATAATAATTGAAGAGATGTATCTGTGGTACATTTTCTAATGTTTTTTCAACAGTTGAGTATATTTCGATGACTTGACATACAAATCCTCTTGAAAGAAGAAATTACATTATTGATGGACACATCAAGCGGCATAAATCTACAGTGGTTTTATGTTATTATGAAACATCCTTGATATCTGAGTGGCTGTTATTCCACAATGGAAGGGAAACAAGATGAGTAATAGCATAAATGATGGAATCAAAAATAATTATACTAGCCTTAATTATCTCATAATATCTATACATATAGGCGCAGGAGTGGCTGTGTGGTAAGTAGCTTGCTAACCAACCACATGGTTCCGGGTTCAGTCCCACTGCGTGGCATCTTGGGCAAGTGTCTTCTGCTATAGCCCCGGGGCCGACCAATGCCTTGTGAGTGGATTTGGTAGACGGAAACTGAAAGAAGCCCGTCGTATATATGTATATATATGTATGTATGTGTGTGTATATGTTTGTGTGTCTGTGTTTGTCCCTCTAGCATTGCTTGACAACCGATGCTGGTGTGTTTACATCCCCGTCACTTAGCGGTTCGGCAAAAGAGACCGATAGAATAAGTACTGGGCTTACAAAGAATAAGTCCCGGGGTCGATTTGCTCCTCGACTAAAGGCGGTGCTCCAGTATGGCCGCAGTCAAATGACTGAAACAAGTAAAAGAGTAAAGAGTAAAAGAGAGTATATATAGCTGAGGTTGTCTGTGCATGTGTGTGTCTCTGGCAGGTTTGGTAGCCTTCAACTAAGACTATCTCTTCCGAGACTCTGCGACACATGTTGACCAAAATTGAAAGTGTGATAGGAGAAGGCTTGCTCTTCATTCCGTAGAAGAAAAATTCAAATCGGACCATCTTAAAAACAAAAATTATTTACATAAAAAAGGTGCTTTTTTTTCTATGAAAATCCCTATTTTTTACGATTTTTTGACTGCTGTGTCGCCATTTTTCAGTGTATTTCAACCAGAGAAATGTTCACCTGAAGAGAATAACAAGCTACATAATGCAACATTTTTACTACTACTACCACCACTATACTACTACTACTACTACTACTACTACTACTACTACTACTACCACCACCACCACCACTACTACTACTACTACTACTACTACTACTACTACTAAGATGGTGAGTTGGCAGAGTCGTAAGCCAGTCGGGCAAAATGCTTAGTTGCATTTCGTCCATCTTTAGTTCTGAGTTCAAATTCCACCGAGGTCGACTTTGCTTTTCATCCTTTCGGAGTTGATGACATAAGTACTAGTCAATTGCTGGGGTCGATGTAGTCGACTAACCCCCAGCTTCGAAATTTCTGGCCTTGTATCAAAATTTGAAACCATTATTATTCTTCCTTTTTCCTATCATGTAGAAGCACGTGTGAATTCATTGTTATTTTATTTATTTCATTCAACTTTAAAAAAGAAATCGAAGCATGTCTTTGACAATTTTGGTGGGTATTAAACTTACGTTGTGCATGACTTTTGGCCCACCCTGTACTTAAAATTTTGCATAAGGCTAAATTTTCAACTCTGTTGTGAAATTTTACGCAAGTAGTTATTCGTCTTGTTTCTAACTTGATAGCAAAGTGATTACAGGACTTTTAATCCGTAACTGGAAGCAGTTTCATTGTGTTTGCATATAGCCATGTTATATTCTTTGATATGGGCTTATTGAGACTCTGTCGATAATCATATAATCCCAAAGCATTAATTTATTTACTGATGCTAAAACTTCATTAACAATATTTACCTGCCGTGTGTTTCATGCATGTTACTGCAAATATAAAAAAAATGTTATCTGTTTTTGCATGTGGGATAAAGGACTATACCACATGTTTCTGTACATGACAATTCAATTGATAAATGTGGGATTCATTTTCTAGCAAATATTTTTGCTTATATATTTTCACGCTACTTCCCTATTTCAACCGTTTGGATACTCGACAATGCGTAACTCACAGTCACGATTCAAGAAGCTTCAGCTTCTAATAACGTAGGATGGAAGCACTCCGTCGGTTACGACGACGAGGGTTCCGGTTGATCCGATCAACGGAACAGCCTGCTCGTGAAATTAACGTGTAAGTGGCTGAGCACTCCACAGACACGTGTACCCTTAACGTAGTTCTCGGGGATATTCAGCGTGACACAGAGAGTGACAAGGCCGGCCCTTTGAAATACAGGTACAACAGAAACAGGAAGTAAGGGTGAGAGAAAGTTGTGGTGAAAGAGTACAGCAGGGATCACCACCATCCCTGCCGGAGCCTCGTGGAGCTTTAGGTGTTTTTGCTCAATAAACACTCACAACGCCCGGTCTGGGAATCGAAACCACGATCCTACGACCGCGAGTCCGCTACCCTAACCACTGGGCCATTGCGCCTCCACTAATAACATAGAATAACACACAGAAAATCAAAAATCACATATCAAACAAACCAAACAGCAAAAGAAATATAGCTACAAAACATCAACATCGTCATCTTTATCATCGTTGTCATCGTCGTCATCGTGATCATCATCATCGTAATCATCATCACTACCAACATCATCTCCTCAACAACATATTTGATAAATTCCAAAGGTACGTGTAGTCGAGGAGGGAAGAAAATTGTGAAATCATATTGACGATGGAATTAGAAAAGAAATTCAAAAGTTTGTATTAACAAATATTATTTTCACTTTTGTTAGTCACAAAATTAAATTTGCATGGTATTTACCAAATATAATAGAAAGACTATTCTTTTATTTCATTATTTTATTTTCTCACTTGTCAGATATGTCTACTAAAAAGGTTTCTATAATATATGAGTGTTTCAATAGATGTTTTCATATATGTTGCAGTATGTTAGTTTACATAGGCGGAAAGTATAGTAATAGTTTGTCATACGAATGTTTGTGAGTGAATCTATGCTTGTATATATGAGTGGGTGAAACTGTGAGCGACTATATTCATCTCTGTGTATATTGGGATATATTGGTTTATATATGTAAGCTTATGTCAATATGTCCTTTTTTTGTATTTATAGCCCATCAGAGGCTGTTATATTTATTAGAATCTTATATATGTGTTCGAATGCATATGTATATGTTTGTTTACATATATATATATACATATAATATATATATATATAAAATCGATATATATATATATTTATTTATATTATATATATATATATATATATATATATATGTATATAGTAATATATTATATATAATATATATATATATATATATATATATATATATATATATATATATATATATATATAGATATATAACAGATATATTTGTGTGTTGTGTGCAATATAAAATATCAGTATGTAATCTATGTAGTTTTGTAATCACGGTAAGTACATACCTCTCCATCACTAAATTCCGATATTGCCATTTCTTTTTCTATTCTCATATATATATATATCTACATATGTATATATATATATATATATATATGTATATATATATATATATATAATATATATATGTTATATATATATATGTATATATATATATATATATATATATATATCTACATATATATAATATATACATACATATGTATATTATATATATATATAGTATATATATATATATATATATATATATATATGTATATACATATATATATAGATATATACATATATATATATGTATGTATATATATATATATAATATATACATATGTATATAGATATATATATGCACACATACATACATACGTGTGTATGTGTGTGTGTATGTACATAATACCAAAAACCGTCACCATTAACTTCAAAATAAAACCAATTTATCTAGAAAATGAGACTGTAAACGTCTTGACAAATATTGGCATTGGTATATTCATAGATGTATTTGGTTACTATCGCATGCATAAATACACACACCACACATACACACATACACACACACACACACACACACACACATACATATATATGTTGCATACGTATACATCCATGTGAAAAGGCACTGCCTTTCATTTTAGCATGTAATATTAACAATATGACTGAGTCGAAGTTTTATATCTTTTTATAACTTATTTTCGTGTCTTCTTGGTTTGTTCTTTACTGTTCGTCTTGAACATTTGTGTTACTCTGTTTGTTGAGATTCGTTCGTCAATCAACGGCTTCAGACCATTACAGCCTCGTCTTTCAGATGAACTGGTTTCATTTTGAAGTTAACGATGGCATTTGTTGTTATCTATGTGCATATATAGAAGCGTCCATATATTCATGCACACACACACACACACACACACACACATACACATATATATAATATATATATATATATATATATATATATATCTATAATATATATATATGAATAAATGAAAGAATGGAGTCGAGCGAAGATGTTAACAAAATTCCTTTACTCTCGACATATGTTTCGAAACATATGTCGAGAGTAAAGGAATTTTGTTAACATCTTCGTTCGACTCCATTCTTTCATTTATTCATATACAACACACAAATTTCTGCACATGAACCCGGAGTTTCTACCAGGGACAGGTCGCTTCAACCGTTTTCTGACGTGAATTTGCTACCCAGGTTCGGTTCAACGAATTTCCCTGCTGACGATAAACATAGGATAATTCATTCACCTATTTAATATTCGTATATATATATATATATATATATATATATATTATATATATATATATATATATAATATATATATATATATATATATATATATATAAGTATATAATATAAACAAGGAAAGCACACAAAAAAAAAAACACAACAACGCGAGGACGTGGAACAAATATAGTATTATTGGACGCTCAGGAAAGAAGGAAAGAAGGAGGGATTAACGTTTCGAGCGGAGCTCTTCGTCGGAAACATAGGAGAAGGAAAGATCCAGAGAAGGGAAGACAGAGGAAAAAAATCGCCAACGGTACACACGAGGTCACATTTTGATATATATAATTACACTTGCCCGGGTGTTATGACCTACAACCATATTGTATTATTTATTCCTGCTTTTATGGGCAGAATCAGTACAGCTGATGTATAGTGAACTGGATTATTGGTGTAATGGAAGCTATTGTTTGTTTAAAGGGAGAGGTTACAATTTGTATGGGTTTGCATGAAATTGCTTTCTGTTCTTAAGAAGGATCACTAGCTATGTACTGCTTCATCGATAAATGGGGGCTAATAAAATTTTGTCCAGAAATCACGTTTTCAAACTTTTAGTTTCCTCCCGTCTCGACTGCAATTTCTTAATAACACTTTTTAACGAAATGTTTTCTTTTATTGTTGTTTTTCGGAATGGTCATTTTGCCAGTTTAGTCAATAAAAACACACGCACTATATATTATATATTTGGTGTTACTTTGCTTCAGTGTTATTTATTTTTTACACTAAACTTAATTTTATTTCTTTTATTCATGTAGAAAAATACAGAGATTACGAATCTGGGAAATATTTTTTTAAGTTTAATTTTTCATAAAGAAATACTCATTGACCCTTCTCCCCACCTCGCCCACCCATCACCTACCCGCTTTCAAAAAGCTAAAAACACCATATGTTTTATTTTCGTATGATGTTTCACGCATGTACTGAAAAAGCAGACGTAAAAAATATTAGAGCACCACCAGAAAACCTAACATGCTAGAAACAGCAGCTAAACTATATTATTTCTGAAGAAACTTTCCTGCTTTCCAAAAAGCTAAAAGTGAAACATTGGGAGTTTGTGGCGTTTTGAAAGTGGTGAGAAGATGGGTGGATGTTTGGGAAGGAGATTCTTGCGCTTTTTCTCCGTGGATTACCAAGAAAACATTTCGAAAAAAGTAAAAATTGAAAAAAATGGGTTGGTGGAGAAATTTAGGAAAAAATCAGAGGTAAGGCGCAAATGTCACCTCGGACAGAATACAAACAACAGGTAAAGGACAGGACATCCTTTTAAATTTCTATCGAAGTTCAGGTTTTTAAATACATTCATCACAAACACGAATTACAGGATAGAAAAAAGGTGATTTCAATTGGATTTGGACTGTACGACGTTTTACCTACAGTGTGTGTGTGTGTGTGTGTGTTGTGTTGTGTGTTGTGTGTGGGCGTGTGTGTGTCAAAGGAATTTAATTTATTGCACTCTTTCGTTTGAAGCAGGAAAGCTGTCAACTCGATCATATGTTCGACCATATGGGATCATATGACTATTCATTAATTTCCGTAATTTTTAAAAAATTCTTTATGCTTTGAAGAGAGGAGAAAGTGAATAGGTGACATTTGCTTTGAAGTGAGAGCAGGAAGTAAAAGAGAGGAGAAAACGAAATATGTATGTACATGCATATGAAATGGACGTGTGTGTGTGTGTGTGGTGTGTGTGTTATGTGTGTGTGTGTGTGTGTGTGCGTGTGTTCGTGCTAAGTTTGATAGCTTTCATAGAAGGAAACGAAAATATAATATCCCATCGAAAAAGAACTTTGAAAAATCAAAAAAATATCAACTAGACTATGGCTGGGGAATAATAGTTTACTCAAAGTAATCGCCTCCAGTTTCCATCAGAATTTCAAAATGGATCTAGAACCTGGTGCATGCGTTTCTCACTATATCCTTGGGAAGATCATCGAGCACCTCCATGTGGTGGCATTTATCTCTGCCTTGGTATTGCAGGTAGAGCGGCTGGTGCCTTTCTCAACCGCTCCCCACGCATTGTAATCATTGGGATTGCAATCAGGGAAATCATGAGGCCAGACAATGGGATTATGACGCCGTAGAAATTCTGAGAGCCATTTCTGACTCTTTCCAGGGGTATGGCAAGGAACTGAATCCTGCTTCCGCACATGACCTTCCAGCAGCAACCCACTCCAACCAGGGCTTGACCACAGTATCCAGCAACTTCACATAGCCTAAGGCCCTCTTCTAATATGTGGGGCAGCACGGTATTATCCCCAGAAACGTTAGCACGCCGGGCGAAACGCGTAGCCGTATTTCGTCTGCCGCTACGTTCTGAGTTCAAATTCCGCCGAGGTCGACTTTGCCTTTCATCCTTTCGGGGTCGATTAAATAAGTACCAGTTACGTACTGGGGTCGATATAATCGACTTAATCCGTTTGTCTGTCCTTGTTTGTCCCCTCTGTGTTTAGCCCCTTGTGGGTAGTAAAGAAAGAGATATCATCCCCGCCGGAAATATACTCAAAGGCCATCACATTTTGGGACAATTTGGTTTTCATGACACGTGGGACATGTCTTAAAAGCTTTTACAGCGTTCACAAAACATTGCATAATATTCATGATGCCGGCACTTTGATATCCGGCACCAATCATCGTTACACAGGTAACTCTTTTTTCAATATTCAGGTGGCTTCCAGTTCCGCATGCCAACTAACTTTTTTTTCAGTTACAACTTTAAATTTTATGCTCTCAAACACCGTTGACTGTCCTCTGTTCCTGTAAAACATTGAGACAAAAAATCATCAAATTTAGACCGAACACCTGTATGCACACGCGCACGCGTACCCATGCAGATACATGTATATATGTATATGCGTGTGTGTGTGTTTGTGTGTGAATATATATATATATATATATATATATATATATATATATATATATATATATATAAATAGATAGATAGATAGATAGATAGACAGACAGATAGATGGATAGATAGATAGATAGATAGATAGATAGATAGATAGATAAATTAATTGATTGATTGATAGATAGATAAGATAAAAGAGGAGAGAGAGAGAGAGAGAGAGAGAGAAACAGGCAGACAGGCAGACAGACATATAGACAGATAGACAGACAGATAGATAGATGGTGTTGATGGTGATCTATTGAATAGATCAAGCCAGATCGATGTGAGGCTGCCTATGATGGCAAGACAGTATTATTTAAATCAGCAGATTAAACAACCTATTCAGTTTGCAAAGAATGCTACGACAAAGAAAAGTTCACCGGTGCTTAATATCCTGAAAATCCAAGACTATCCAATGTAATATTGAACTTCAGGCATGGTGTCATACAATACATAAAACAGACGATTGGATTTTATGATATATCAAAAAAAAATGTTTCATTAACGATTTTATTGTGATGTAACATCAAACAAGTTGGCCTGAATAGACGTGCAAAAATTCATAAGATTATGGCAATACATTACAGAGAATCTCCTAAATCTTCAATCATACGAAATTTGAAACAGGTAACTAGTGATGAGTTGCTCACCTGAATTTTAGTAGCACATTACGGTGTAACCCGAATATTTGGGAGGTTGTATGTAACGTGTTGCATAATCTTACGAATTTAGCTCATCTACACCTGATTACTTTATTGATGTTAGATCACAGTAAAATCTCTTAATGAAACACTTGCATCGATACATGTATCATAAAATCTATTCGTCTGTTTTATTATTAGATACCACATTGAATCAAAAGTTTTTTGGGAATTTTCACCAATAATATTTGGCAATTTGTATCTCCATGCTGTATCGTTAATTTTGATGCAATTTGTCGTCCAATCGTGGAATTGTTTGTTGTTATTCTCGTATACAACATATGAACATTAATTGTATATTCTTTTACTTTACAGCTTTGGTTAAAGAGTGATGAAGATTTGCAATTAGAGGCATTTTATGCCACCCGTGAGAAAATGACAGAGCGTAAGGGCAGCGACAAAAGAAATTAATGATGTGGTAGGCCCAGGAACTGTCAAAGGACATGTGGCATAAATCCAGTTCAGAAGTTTCAAGGAATAACGTTTCGAACGCCCGCTACCCGCATTGGTCAATCAAAGATGTACACTTCTACAGCATGACAATGGTCCACTACACACGGCTAATGTGACGAAGTACAAAAGTGAGAAACTTGAGGAGATGGAAGTGTTATCTCATCCTGCCGGCTGTTCAAGTTTTGCACCATCAGATCGGCACCTTTTCTCAGCCTCGGCTCATTTCCAGCGCAGACGGAGGTTCAGCAATGTGGATGAAGTTGAAAATGGGTACATGGAGTTTTTTTGCCTCTAAAGCAGCAAAATGGTAAATGTGTGGAATTGAACTTCTGGCATAACGATGACAACAGACAACAGATTGTGATAGGATATCTTTTGATGAATAAACACATTTTGTAAACAACTTGTTTGAACAATTAATTACAGCCTGAAATACGAAAGACTTTTGACTCAACCTGGTACATTGATACAAAGTTAAACAGACAGACAGATAGATAGATAGATAGATAGATAGATAGATAGATAGATAGATAGATAGATAGATAGATAGATAGATAAGATAGATAGACAGACGGACAGACAGACAGACAGACAGACAGATATACACATAAATAGGCACACACACACACATAGCCACATTCCAAAGAAAGACACTGGGATCGTAATTTTTATATCATTATTCTTTATTTTCTGTAGGGAATTTGATAAGTATATAAAGATTATGTGATGTTTTATGTAGAAATAGTTCATATTTATACATTTCAAGCGGCAAGCTGGCAGAATTGTTAGTGTACCGGGCAAAATACTTAGCGGCATTTCGTCTGTCTTAATGTTCTCAGTTCAAATTCCACCGAGTTTGACTTCGCCTTTCACCCTCTCGGGATTGATTAAATGAATACCAGTCGAGTAGTGGCGTCGATGTAATCGACTTACCCGTCCCATAAAATTGCTGGCCTTGTGCCAACATTTGAATTCATTATTATTAATG
Organism: Octopus sinensis; assembly: GCF_006345805.1. Classification (NCBI taxonomy): domain Eukaryota; kingdom Metazoa; phylum Mollusca; class Cephalopoda; order Octopoda; family Octopodidae; genus Octopus; species Octopus sinensis. Next base: position 33,044,233 of record NC_043017.1, on the reverse strand, counting down.
GTTTCAAATATACTTATTTCAAGGTGGCGCTCCAGCCATGTTACAATCCAATGGCTGAAACAAGCGGAAAAATAAAATAAGATAAGGAAATGCTTATGGTCCAGTATAACTTTTACTGTAAATGGTAGATTGTGATTTAAGGGAGAGTTGGCTGCTCTTTCAAATACTTTCAGTGTCTGTGTGTCTAGGTGTTCCTTCAGCATGAAAATTAGATGCCAACTAAATTATCTAATTCATCTTATCCATTATTCTACAATTTGAAAAGATTCAAAATGTGTTTATTGATTCAAGATTTGCCTCTACAATGAACAACACATAATGTCTAAGAATATATTTCAGAGACTCTGACAGGCCTTCTTGAGCGAGTTTTTCTTTCTTTTTTTTTTATCGTCCTACGAATCTTTGTTTTTATATTTTATGAAAACTTCTGTTCCGGGAGAACCTACTCTGCATCTTCGATAAGAATGCCATACTTCTCTATAACTATTCTATTCAAAACAGATATCAATTTCAATTTGGTAAATTGTTTCCAGAAGATTTATTAGAGGTTAAAATCTTGTGAATGGAATTGCCAAAACAACGTTTGACATGTATAGCCATCCGAGAAATATATCTCTTTATCTTCAGCTGAAATGTTCTTACTGACTCTGACACGACAACAATGATATTTTCTCATTAATGACTGCTAGCTGTTAGCTTACATCTCAGCTGCTGGCATACATTCTGTCAAGGTTCATTTAGTCTATTCTGCCGCTTGTTAAATTCATAAGGGACAATGAAAGACTGACACCCAGCTCCACCTCTAGCAGGTCAAATGGCAAATATATTTATTAATAAGGTAAACTTCACTAGCTTTGGCAACAACAGACTTTAATGACCATGTAACGCATTTCATTTCTGCATAATCTTTTGCTAGTGGTGTTTATTTATAATTGTTTTTTTTTATTTTCCTGTGAGCCCAGACAGGACAGGAATTATATAGTTGCGCAGATTTTGTGCCTGTGACCTGATTTCATATTTCAGTAGCAATTACTTGTGATATTTATGCCTTAAAAGATTGATGGATACAATTTCAACTTTTTGACACCAATATGCCCAAGACAAAACAGTTTTTTTAACATACAAAACAATGCTTTTAATGTGCTTATATCTTAATTGAAACTTTCGTTAGGATATCATGTACGAATCATTTGCTAAATTATATACCAAACAGGACCTAGATGTTTGAGTATTTAAGGAAACAATTTTATGGATCTTGTTAAAAATCTTCCAACCATCTGATTTAAAAAAAAAAACTTTTCACCAAATTATAGTTTTGTATGCTGATGACAAAAAATACATTAATTTCTTTGTAGAAATTATTATTAAAGTAGTTACAAGTACACCAGGTTATTTTGAAAACTATATTCTTTAAAAGTAATCAGTGAAAGTTTGAAATATTTCAGGTCGTTGGAAGAAATTTAAGAAGATTCAATTCTATTAAACCCTTTAAATTTGAGATCGCTTTGGGAAAATATTTGAAGTATTATATGATGAAATATTGAGATATGGTCACAAATTGATTTATGATTTTATTTTACTTGTAGCTAAAGGACCCATAGAAATGCCTTATTTCATGAGTCACCTTATTTCTATTTTGATACATAAAGTTATTGTGCTTCGTATCTTTGTCTACTTTCGTTTAGAATTTCGAATATCTTTGATTCTGTTCTATATTTAAAGGTATTAAAAAATGTAACATTCAAATTTATGGCAATATGTTAGTTAATTCAGTTATGACTTCAATAGTTAAGGTTATTTGAAGCATAACACTCAAATTAGTTTCGGTAATGTTAATGGCTTCCCTTATGCCTTTGATCTCATTCCATCGTCAAAATTGGCAAACATTGAACACCTCACGGACAGAATAATATTATAAATAATGTAATGTTTATTTTATTAGATACTGCAAAAAAATTGAATGTAGTTCTTTGTAAGAAGGGTTGGAAGAAGTGTCTAGTTCAGCAACAAAGAAATTAGACCAGGATGAAAATTATGTGGGAGGGATTAATGTTGTTGTTCTTGATGATGTTCTGCACTACTTCAAATTTAATTGAGCCTCCGATGAAACGTATTCAAATTGTCGACATCCCATCACTTCGTAAAGCATAGCGTATGTAGAACAACATTTTCCAATGTGATTTCTTTCCATTCTGTATGCCAAATCATGACATGAAGGAGATGCTGACAATTATTTGCTCATAGATAAATCAAACACACCGAAGCTGCTTAGTTCTCTGTTGTTCATTTCAAGTATTTAGGAGTAGAGAACTTCGTTAGAAGAAATATTATTGACAAACATATAGCTTATTGAGTGGAAGCACTCTGTCGGTTACGACGATGAGGGTTCCGGTTGATCCGAATCAACGGAACAGCCTGCTCGTGAAATTAACGTGTAAGGGGCTGAGCACTCCACAGACACGTGTACCCTTAACGTAGTTCTCGGGGATATTCAGCGTGACACAGAGAGTGACAAGGCCGGCCCCTTGAAATACAGGTACAACAGAAACAGGAAGTAAGAGTGAGAGAAAGTTGTGGTGAAAGAGTACAGCAGGGATCACCACCATCCCCTGCCGGAGCCTCGTGGAGCTTTTAGGTGTTTTCGCTCAATAAACACTCACAACGCCCGGTCTGGGAATCGAAACCGCGATCCTATGACCGCGAGTCCGCTGCCCTAACCACTGGGCCATTGCGCCTCCACATAGCTTATTGAAGTACGTATTAGAATAGATAAATGGAAAAATAGTCTTACAGTTATTACTACGGGAATGGTTCGGTGGTAAAAGAATTTCGATTCTTATGTAAAATATTACTATATTTGATGCCATTACATATGCACCGGTGTATTAGACATGCCCTAATTTCAGCAACGTATATTCCGGCACATAATGTTTTTTGGTGAATTAAAGCATGTAATACAGGTCGAACTTTGCATATAGGTCACGAGGGAGCTTTTGAGACATTTTGGAGGACAAAAATGTGTTTTATGCGCCATTAAATATAGTAAGTAAAAGTGTTTTCAGACAGTTTGTGCTGATACTCGTTACGCTTTTACTTGTTTCAGTCATTTTGACTGTGACCATGCTGGAGCACCACCTTTATTCGAGCAACTCGACCCCGGGACTTATTCTTTTGTAAGCCCAATACTTATTCTATCGGTCTCTTTTTGACGAACCGCTAAGTAACGGGGACATAAACACACCAGCATCGGTGGTCAAGCAATGCTAGGGGGACAAACACAGACACACCAAACACATACACACACACATACACACACACACACACACACACACACAACACACACACACACACCCACACATATATATATATATATATATATATATATATATATAATATATATATATATATATATACGACAGGCTTCTTTCAGTTTCCGTCTACCAAATCCAATCACAAGGCATGGTCGGCCCGCAGCTATAGCAGAAGACACTTGCCCAAGATGCCACGCAGTGGGACTGAACCCGGAACCATGTGGTTGGTTAGCAAGCTACTTACTTCATTTCAAACACTTATACACTATGAATGTTAAGTTCAGGACTAAATATCTTTGCATTTAAGGTTTGAAGTGCAAGACCAATTACTTTATTACATTTGTTCTTACTCTTTTTCTTGTATATGGTTTAATCATAGGGAGTAGAACAGCGCCAGTGAGAATACCCGAACCATCCGAAGCTGGTAATTGAGAGAAAGAGAAGGAAGTTATGGTCCTAACGATTGGAAGAGATTGACTCTGCTTGAAGTAACGAAACTATAGTTGGTGGTTTTAAAAGAGACAATGGTTCAAGGATTTCCTCCAATGACAATACATTCCTCCTGATTTTGCATATATCTCCCCAATTCACTGAAAAAACTTTGATTCTAAACTTGCCTTTACTGAAGCAAAACGGTATCAAACCTGAAACTGTAGGTTTCGATGTTGAGGATAACTACCAACCATAGGTTACTAAATTGGGCGCTGCACATAATCTGGAAAGGATGCTTATGTCATATACACACACATACACACACACACTAATATATATGTTTCTTTATTACCCACAAGGGGCTAAACATAGATGGGACAAACAAGGACAGACAAACGAATTAAGTCGATTACATCGACCCCAGTGCGTAATTGGTACTTAATTTATCGACCCCGCAAGGATGAAAGCCAAAGTCGACCTCGGCGGAATTTGAACTCAGAACGTAACGGCAGACGAAATACGGCTACGCAGTTTGCCCGGCGGGCTAACGTTTCTGCCAGCTCGCCGCCTTCCCGCACACAAATATATATCAATCAATATATGTGAGTGTGTGTATTTATTATATATGTGTGTGTGTTGTTAACACAACGTTTCGACTGATATACCATCTAGCCTTCATCAGAAGTCTTCATCAGTAACAATCTAAGCAACAACTACCCCAAAAGCATACTATCCACTCCAATTATGAAGAAAAGAGAGGATGAAACCAATAAACTGTCCACAATCTGTTTACCCTATGTGAAAGGCCTCTCCGAAAAGATACAAAAGATATGCAGCCCATATGACATCAGGACAGTATTCAAAAGTAATACAATACTTCGCAAATATCTCCGAGTAAAACCACCAATAGAAGAGAATATGACTAAGAACTGTGTACTCCATCCTAAGCAGCTGTGGTCGGTTATACAAAGGCTAAATATGCCACCCACCCTCAGAATAAAGGGTAGAGGAACATCGCAAAGCTGTGACATGAGGAGATATTGATAAACCAGGTATAGCTGATCATGTATGGGAAAATGGAGACCACCTCCCCTGTGGGATGAAGTTAAAATAATAGACAGAGAACACCACTGGAAAATACGGAAACTAAAAGAAGCAGCAGATATGCTAGGACACGACAACCTCCTAAGCAGACCGGGAGCAGCATATGGGAACTGGTATTAAGGAAGGATAGGAGAATATTAGATTTATAAGCCCTAAAATTCACTCCATAATTGCCCACGGACATATGGCGTAGTGGTTAAGAGAGTGGGGGGTACGAACCCGAAGTTTCCGAGGTCGATTCCAAGCAGTGACTTGAATAATACTACTAATAATAATAGAAATAATAATAACAACAGCAACGACATTGAAAAATACCTTAGGAATGAGAACCCCGGTTCAAAATTTCCCCAAGACACCTGATGAAGGCTGGAGGGTATATCAGCCGAAACGTTGTGTTAACAACAAGCAAGATGAGGACAAATATCCATCAATTGTAAATGATGTAAATAAAGTACATAATTCCTTATCTCTTAAATATAGAACTATATATATATATATATTATATATATATAACGGGAAGCTTTATGAAAATAGACAAAAGACGAAGGTAGGTTTACGGAAATAAACAAAAGACGAAGGCAGGTGGAATACAAACAAACAATTGTATTAGTATGGCGCTCAGGAAATATAAATAAAACAAGTCTTTAACGTTTCGAGCCTACGCTCTTCAACAGAAAGATACACAGAGAAGAAACACAGAAAGAAGGAGAGAATGAAATATATATACACACACACATCATATTGATTGCTATGTATTTGCATGGTACGAAAATAATATTAATGTAGCCCTTGTTTTAGCGTTTCGCTCCTCTTTAGGTTTTTACTGAGTTGATCAACTTTATTCCAGAAATGCCAGAACCAATTTTTTGTGCATCAGGAATTCTGTAGCCTAATAAATATCTTTCAATTTGTTGATGATTGGTTGGGATTTGAAGGGTCAGTAGCATAACTAGGGGAGGGATGAGTGGTGGTCCACTCCCCAGTGACACCTTTATAGGGTCGTCACATTTTTTAGGCTTGCTGTATAAACCTGTATAGGTTAAGGGGCCAAAGGGTTAGGTGACAAGGGCTGCCTGGGACAGCACACGTTTTAGCTATACCATATGAGTGAGAAGAAGCTGCTAAATTTTATCCAGTGCAACAAGCGTACAGAAATTCCTTCATTGATTCAGGCAGTTCATATTGAAAGGCTGATGTATAATTTAATGGTGAATTGTTAGAAAATAAATGATTTTTGCTAACAGAAAAGAATATATAGAAAAAAGATGGATCTGTCTAATCAGAAAATGTTTTATTTTTCCATTTCCCATACATTCTCTACCAAATATAGTTTTTTTAGTGTATACAGTTATCACAATGACAATATTACAAAGTTATCTCGTTGATCAGTAGTACCAATTCTAATATGTATTACTTGTTTAGCGGATATCTTTCAAAATTCATTTTTCGCTATTTATATCTGTAATGTATTGTAATTGGTCTATTTTATGTATATCTTGAGTAACAAAACTCAGTAGATGTGTGCGTGTGCATGTCCCGATATACATATACATACATACATACATATATATATATTGTATATGTGGTGTATTATATATATATATATATATATATATATATATATGTATATAATATATATTATATATATATATATATATATATTATATATATATATATGTATGTATATATATTATATATATATATATATATATATATGTCGGTATATATAATATTATATATTTATAGATATATACAAATATACACTATATATATATATACACACACATATAGTAATACATATATATATATATGTACACGTATATGTGTGTGTAGACGTTTGTATACACATATATATTGTATCTAATATCTATATCTATCTATCTATCTATCGATATATATATATATATATATATATATATATATATATATATATATATATATATATTATATATATAAATTTATACATATACATGTGTGTGTGTGTATGTGTATGTATATGCATATATACTCAACAACTTAATGCAACTATATATATGTGTGCGTTTGTGTATACATACATACAATCATGCATGCATACACTCACATGTATATTTTTGTTTCTTTACGTCTGTCCAAATGTTCATGTCTAAATAGTATTCTATCTATAGGAGCGTATACGAATTTGTGTTTGTATCCATGTGTGCTTGCGTACGCATAGCATCATTTCATTGTCAATTTTCATATTAAATACTGATATAGTTTGAAGCATAGTTTGATAAAAAAAAATACTCTCTCTTCACTTTCCTCTCTTGTATATATATACATTTGTTCTTGCAGGAAAGATTACATACATACATACATACATACATACATACATACATACATACATACATAACACATAATGTATCACCCCGAATCTATATATATATATATTATATATACATATGTATAAATATATATAAATTTATATATATGAGTGAACTCCTATATATATATATATCATATATACATTATATATGTGAGTGTACTTCCTATATATATATCTATATCTATATCTATCTATCTATCTATCTATCGATCTATCTATCTATCTATCTATCTACTATCTATCTGTCTATATATATATATATATATTATATATATATATATATTATATATATATATATAATTATATATAATATATATATATATATATATATATATATATATATATATATGTATATATTATATATATATATATATATATATATATATATATATATATATATATATATATATATATATTATATATATATAGTTGAGCAATGGCAGAGTTAAGTGTCAAAATGTACGCAATACTTTTGGATAAAGCGAAATAGCAATATATATTCTAAGTTGAATTTGTACGAGTCACTATTTGCAGTTTCCCGATTGTGGTTTTCTGTGTCTAGCACTGTGGACTTTTGAGGTTTGTCCATTACAAGTCAGGAGTGACCCAACTTCGTCCTCAGGTGACATGAAAAATATAATACTCTTCTTCATGTTACAATCGAAATACAGACATTTTTCTTGGAAGACATTAGTCATGAGACAATAGACAATAGACTTCTTAGGAAAATATTGGTTTCAAATTTTGGCACAAGGCCAGCAATTTTGGAGAATGGGGCTAAGTCAATTACATCGACCCCAGTGCTCCACTGATACTTATTTTGACCCCGAAAGAATGAAAGGCAAAATCGACTTCGGCGGAATTTGAACCCAGGAGGTAGCGATGGACGAAATACCTATTTCTTTACTACCCACAAGGGACTAATCACAGAGGGGACAAACAAGGACAGACAAAGGGATTAAGTCGATCACATAGACCTCAGTGCGTAACTGGTACTTAATTTATCGACCCAGAAAGGATGAAAGGCAAAGTCGACCTCGGCGGAATTTGAACTCAGAACGTAACGGCAGACGAAATACTGCTAAACATTTCGCCCAGCGTGCTAACGATTCTGCCAGTTCACCGCCTTATATTTTGTGGGAAAATATTGCCAATACCCATTGTCAGCTAAACTTGTCTGAGAAAGAGAGAAGTATAAAGAGGCTGACATTTCTTAGATGTATTGTAAATTCAATTATGTGGAGGCGCAATGGCCCAGTGGTTAGGGCAGCGGACTCGCGGTCATAGGATCGCGGTTTCGATTCCCAGACCGGGCGTTGTGAGTGTTTATTGAGCGAAAACACCTAAAGCTCCACGAGGATCCGTTTCTGTTGTACCTGTATTTCAAAGGGCCGGCCTTGTCACTCTCTGTGTCACGCTGAATATCCCCGAGAACTACGTTAAGGGTACACGTCCTGCGGAGTGCTCATCCACTTACACGTTAATTTCACGAGCAGGCTGTTCCGTTGATTCGGATCAACCGGAACCCTCGTCGTCGTAACCGACGGAGTGCTTCCATCCATGTAAATTCAATTACCTTCTCTGCGTTTGCTTTTCAGTTTCTTTTCTAATTGTGCATATCATTACCAAAATAATCATTACATTTGGAATAAGCATATCTGTAATCCTTACACCTATAAATTTGTATATCTCTGACTTAGCAATTTTGTATTTTCCAAACTTGCAGTCTCTTGATTTGTTAAATTGGTTGAGTCTATATTTCTACATTTTGTATGTAATTCTATATAACTGATTTGCTTGTATGTATTAATATATACATATATTTCCAACTATAGGCGCAGGAGTGGCTGTGTGGTAAGAAGCTTGCTATGAGCCACATGGTTCCGGGTTCAGTCCCACTGCGTGGCACTTTGGGTAAGTGTCTTCTACGATAGCTTTGGGCCAACCAAAGCCTTATGAGTGGATTTGGTAGATGGAAACTGAAAGAAGCCCATCGTATATATATATAACGAGGTCGACTTTGCATTTCATCTTTTCGGGGACGATAAATTAAGTACCAGTTACGCACTCGGGTCGATGTAATCGACTTAATCTCTTTGTCTGTCTTTGTTTGTCCCCTCTATGTTTAGCCCCTTGTGGGCAGTAAAGAAATATATATACATACATACATGTGTGTGTATGTATATGTGTGTATGTATATATATATATATATATATATGTACACACACACATCGATTTATGTGTGTAGATGTGTGGTAGTACCTATTTCTATTTCTTTATTACCCACAAGGGGCTAAACATAGAGGGGACAAACAAGGACAGACATAGGTATTAAGTCGATTACATCGACCCCAGTGCGTAACTGGTACTTAATTTATCGACCCCGAAAGGATGAAAGGCAAAGTCGACCTTGGCGGAATTTGAACTCACAACGTAACGGCAGACGAAATACCGCTAAGCATTTCGCCCAGCGCGCTAACGTTTCTGCCAGCTCGTAGTACCGGTTTGTGTGAGGATATGCACGTGTGAATCTGTGCACGTGCACTGTCTGAAAAGTAGGAACGGGGGTGGAAAGAAAAAAATGTAACAGAAAAATGTATACGTACATACTATACATACTGTTGTGGCGAGAGTCATTGACACTCCTGTGTGATTGAAAGAATGGACTAACCGAACTCTTATGGAATGTAGTGTATTGGTTCAGACGATAGGAAGTCGTAGAAAGTCTTTGAGATGGTTGAGAGTTTGTTTTTATTGGAGTATCGTGTTTAGTGGAATAATTTGAAGTAGGTCGTGTGAAGCCAGTTGTGTCTGTCTCCAACGTATAGAATGATATAAAATATACATGCAGATATATATATATTTATATGATGTGTGTATGTGTGTTTGGTGTGTGTGTGTGTGTGTGAGCGCGTGTGTGTATGCTCCCTTGATACACTAACGAGTCATAATCTCTGAACATATTAGAGATCGAATATGAAAAGATATCTGCGATCTTTTCGGTTTGAACGGCAGTTTTTTCTAGCGGTATCATATGAAATTGTCACCCATAATTACGACCCTAGTATCGATCTATTGCATTTCAATCAGTTTTAGGGTTAGGGTTAGTTAGGGTTAGGGTCAGGGTCAGGGTTAGGGTTAGGGTTATGGGTTATGGGTGGGGGAAGGGTATGTTTTTTTCGTCACAAATATAAATAAACCCAATCTGTTTCTTAAACGAGGGACATATTCATTCGGCACATAATGTTGTTTACCTCAATGGACGTCAGTGAATGGTTGAAATTGCAAAAATTGAAGAAAAAAACAACAAATATCTTACAAACTATAGAATTTTCTCAATAAAGCCAAGAGAAAAAGATGTTTTATAAACACATTCTGCCAGTATACGAAGTTTAAAATTTTTTAGTTACCTAGAAATTATGTTAAAAACTGCCGTTCAAACCGAAAAGATCCGATATCTCTGATGAAGATCTCAGGACAGCACTGAGAAAATCCAGCAAATGGAAATTACGTGGGAAAGATGAAATACCTCACTTCTGACCGAATGCTTTCCCTGAATCACATGAGAGACCGATTCACCTCTGTAACAGCATTATGCATGATACCAGGAAAATCCCTCCTTGGGCTGCTAAGTGGAATAACTTACCTGCTTACCAAAAGTTACCAATCTTATATCCCCCAAACCACCGATTAATTACATCTGTTACATTCATGAACAAAATGCTAACACGCATTTTTACTGAATACCTCTCTAATGGATAACAAGATATTTCTCAGTGAGCAAAATGGCTGCAAGCAAATTTCGTATTGTCGTAAAAGCCAACTTTTAATCAATAAAATTATTCTTGAGGACTTCCACAAACGATGCAAGAATGTTGCATGGACTGATTACAAATCATATGCTTTACAGCTTTCCACCTTGCTGGATTGAGAAATACTCTTTACTCTCTCTTTACTCTTTTACTTGTTTCAGACATTTGACTGCGGCCATGCTGGAGCACCGCCTTTAATCGAGCAACTCGGCCCCGGGACTTATTCTTTTGTAAGCCCAGTACTTATTCTATCAGTCTCTTTTTGCCGAACCACTAAGTGACGGGGACGTAAACACACCAGCATCGGTTGTCAAGCAATGCTAGGGGGACAAACACAGACACACAAACTCACACACGCATATATATATATATCTATACATATATACGACAGGCTTCTTTCAGTTTCCGTCTACCAAATCCACTCACAAGGCTTTGGTCGGCCCGAGGCTATAGTAGAAGACACTTGCCCAAGGTGCCACGCAGTGGGAACTGAACCCGGAACCATGTGGTTGGTAAACTGAAATTATAAATATTTTGGTTTGTGTGAAGAGGATGAATCCAGCTCTCACAAATGCACAGCAGTATACGTAAGGAATGTTATCGCTGAGTTAGAGGTCTCCTAATGAGAGAAGTTAAAGCGAGAAATAGGATTGATACTTTAGCTATACTACAACCAATACTTTAGCTATATAACAAATTTGACATCATAGAATGGTCCGGCAGTGAGATAAATAAAATTGAAAGATAAATACTGAAATGCATCAACCATAAGTAGAAGTAGAAAGACTATACCTACGACAAAATTATGGGAGACTGCTACTACTGTCTCTAAAGGCAGCAGCCACAGGGTTAGACACCTGTCTAACCAGCACCACTGACTGAATGCTTAAACATGTCTGCAAGTACAGAAGTACCAAGGGACTGTATTCAAAAGCAAAGAAATATGTAGAGTAAAGATCGACGAAACTGAGGCGCAACAAGATGAACAAGAAAACTCTATTGTGATTGTAAAACAGATGAAACACACACCAAATCGGTGTGAGAAAAGAGAAAGTTTAGGTTTGACAGAAAATATATGGAATAAGCAATGGAATGTTATATATTGTTTGTTGTTTATAATGATATCAAGAGTAGTAACACTGTTTACAGAGATAATAGATTGATCGAGAAGGATTTTCGTTAGTATTAAAATATTGAATCTTTACTCTTTAAGGAAATGGATTTGGAAAGAGAAAAATTTGGCTCTTCCCTCAAATTATATCGTTTGAGGCTTCTACTAGCTTCAGATATTGACTGTTTCTCTCTAAAAGCATCATTATCTGAAGCAAGAGAGGATATATCCGACATGTCCTTTTTTTGTTTAAGGCAGTCTAATATGATTAGAGTGAGATTTGGTAATCATTTTTAGAGGGTGAAGCATCTGCCTATAGGCTCCCTTCTTCACATACATGCCGATATATTATATAGAAGAGTCTGACTTTTATTTTGGCCATCAATAGAAATATTTTTAACTTGTGCATCATATCATTAAAAGTTATACACAACAGGTGATGTGATGGTAGTCTGTCGTAGTCTGAGAAAAACGGTTCTGCAGTTTATTGTTGAAGAATCTGGACGAATGATTTGCTTACAGTAATCAGATTCATGAGCTGTACGTTAGCAGATTCCTTCCATCAAATCAACGTTACCTAAACAGGTGAACAGACGGTGACATGATCGCAGAGCAGCGTAAGATCAAGTGCTTTGCTCAAAAACACAGTACATCGCCGACTCAGTCTGGAAAGTGAAACTGCAATCTTGCAACTGTGAGTGCAACACCTTATCCCCCAAGGCCATGTGCCCTTGACTGACCACATACACACACCAATATATGAATGTGCCGGTGGCACGTAAAAAGCACCAACCAATCGTGGCCATTGCCAGCCTCGCCTGGCACCTGTGCTGCTGGCATGTAAAAAGCACCCACTACACTCACGGAGTGGTTGGTGTTAGGAAGGGCATCCAGCTGTAGAAACACTGCCAGAACAGACTGGAGCCTTGTGCACCCTCCTGGCTTCCCAGACCCCGGTCGAACCGTCCAACCCGTGCTAGCATGGAAAGCGGACGTTAAATGATGATGACGATGATGATGAATATATATAAAATTGAGTTGTACATTAGCACATTCCTTCCATCGAATCAACGTTACCTGAACCGGTGAACAGACGGTGACATGATCGCAGAGCAACGCAAGATGAAGTGCTTTGCTCAAGAAAACGAGGCACCGCTTGGTTCAGTGAGCTGCAGTTACAACTAACTGGGGAGTCGTGTTCTTTAGCAAAACTTGGATCAGGAATTGAAACAACAATCTAGTGATTGTGAGTGCAACAAACTAATCGGTAGGTCATACACCTCCACACATTGTAGGTATCCAACCAAAAAATCCACAGGAATCTATTGGCTGTTTGACTTTTATTGTCTAATTTTGAATGGCACAATTTTGCTGGTTTCTAAGCACTATATTTATGTGCATTTCCTTCGTTTGGTGCCGTTATTTCATATCATTCTTCAGTGGAAACATTATTTTGCAAAAAGTGAAATATCAGATTTGTTTTTTGGATTTGGTTTGCAAACTATTGAAAAGGTTGCAAGACGCAACGAAAATTTTAGGAGAATAAAAATAAGAAAAAAGTGGAAATTTTACCGGTGAGTGTGTTACATTATAAGGCACAAAAAGAAAATGACTCCCCCCAGACACAGTATGAAATATCAGACTTTATGAAATATCAGCTTTCGGCATGGGAAATCGGAAGTATCAGGTCCAGTAACTATTGGTTTCAAACACTGGCACAAGGGCATCAAGTCCGAGGCAGGGGGTTAAGTCGATTACATCGACCTCGATAATCAACTGGTATCTATTTTATTCACCCTGAGAGGATGAAAGATTCAGCTTCGATGGTATTTGAACTCAGAACGTAAAGACGGGCGATATGCCGCTAAGCATTTGGCCCGGCGCAGCCATGATTCTGCCAGCTCGCAGCCTCAGGTCCACTCACTATTAAAACATGAAACAACGTTAAAAGGGAAATATATTTTGTGAAAGGTAAAACCTATTTTGTGATGTATAAGTTGAAATATTCTGCAATGTGACCGAGGGAATATTAAAGCTTTGCAGGCTCTCAGATATAAATAACTTGAAAGAATTACTACATCTTGATGGGTTATGAGAGTTGAAATATTAAACATACGCAATTTACTCTGTATTCTGCATTTTATAATGGATTTCATTTTTTTTTTCTTTAGTTATACTTATATAACAACGTTTGTGCGTATAGGTGTACTCACACACATATTCATAAACACACAATAATACAAATTCACAAATATTTCCTTTGATGAACACAAAAGGAAAAATATGAACAATTGTTATTCCGATGCATTGCACCACTCTCGCTATCTTGAATTTTTTCGGTGATTTTTCAAACAGATTTTTGTCGGTTTAAGGTAAAATTTCAATAATTTTGTCAAATAATAACCAAAAAATAACTGTAAGTAATGAAACTTAATTCCCTGTAAAAATTCCAACGAAACTAACACAAAAAAGCTGATAGCAGGATTCATTCCGTTACACATCGCTAACCAAAAAAATTTACGAGAGAAGATTTGTTATTAATTTATTCAATTTTATCTTTTAATATTGCAAAGTTAATGATAAGAAATTTTATTTTATATCTGTAAGTATAAATGTGTGCTTATGTAGGTGTATAAGCGTTCATACATACATACATACATATATATATATATATATATATATATATATATATATATATATATATATAGATATATATATATATATATATATATATGTGTGTGTGTGTGTGGTGTGTGCGCGTTGTGTGTGTGTATGAATGTATTATTTATATATAGCAGTGTATTAGCTGCTGGCGTATATATATATATATATATAATATAGTATTGTTTTTGTTATATGGTTGTTAGCAAATAATAGTATTTCTTTTTCTTAAAATTTTTCGTGTGATGATATTTACTCAACCGTGATAAAAAGCTCATTTACATAAACATTTCACATTTAAAAAAATGAACGAAAATCATATACATACATACATACACTCACATACCAATATATATATACATACATACATACATATATATATATATATATGTATATACATATATATATATATATGTATATATATACACATATGTCCATTATATATATATATATATGTATATATATACACATATGTCCATTATATATATATATATGTATATATATATATATATATATATATGTATATATATATATATTATATATAATATATATATATATATGTATGTATATGTATATATACACATATGTCCATTATATATATATACCTATATTCATACATATACACATTTTATATATTATATATATACACATATATGCTCATATATGTGTGTATGTGTATATAAATGTGTGTATATATATATACCATTATATGTATGATCGTGCGCGTGGTCGATGTGTGTGTGTGTGCGCGTGTAGGTATGTATCTGACAATTTAAACTGAAATAATAATAGAAAAAGGCCATTCACTATTTTTCCTTTTATTCAATATTCGAACGTGGGAGAGCGTGCGATTGTGAGTGAATGCGTACGTTTGTACGCATGCGTCAACGTACAAGCGTGTATATTTGTACGGGGTTGTGTATATGTGTCACAAAAATTAACAACTTCAAACATCTATAAATATAATAAAAAAAAAGATAAATTTGGAAAACGAAATTAAATTGCTATAAATTTATGAATGGATACCTGACACATAGTTACACACACATTCACGCACGAAGTGACTGATACATATATACATCTATGGAAACATAAGCTCGGGAGTACACTAACACATTCATATAAGAACACAGAAATACAGCCATGTCTTTTATTTTCTATTTTCTATTTGTTTAAGATGATTTGTAATGGTTATCATTTTCAATTGATTTTATTGTTTTAGCCTTTCGAAATCTAATTACAACTTGCATCGTTCATGATTCATACATATATCCATACATATATATATATATTTTGAAGGCGGCGAGCTGGCAGAAACGTTAGCACGCCGGGCGAAATGCGAAGCCGTATTTCGTCTGCCGTTACGTTCTGAGTTCAAATTCCAATGAGGTCGACTTTGCCTTTCAATCTTTCGGGGTCGATAAATTGAGTACCAGTTATGCACTGGGATCGATGTAATCGACTTAATCCATTTATCTGTCCTTGTTTGTCCTCTCCGTGTTTAGCCCCTTGTGGGTAGTAAAGAAATAAGTATTTCGTCTGCCGTTATGTTCTGAGTTCAAATTCCGCCGAAGTCGACTTTGACTTTCATCCTTTCGGGGTCGATAAATTGAGTACCAGTTACGCACTGGGATCGATGTAATCGACTTAATCCATTTATCTGTCCTTGTTTGTCCTCTCCGTGTTTAGCCCCTTGTGGGTAGTAAAGAAATAAGTATTTCGTCTGCCGTTATGTTCTGAGTTCAAATTCCGCCGAAGTCGACTTTGACTTTCATCCTTTCGGGGTCGATAAATTGAGTACCAGTTACGCACTGGAGTCGATGTAATCGACTTAATCCATTTGTCTGTCCTTGTTTGTCCTCTCCGTGTTTAGCCCCTTGTGGGTAGTAAAGAAATAAGTATTTCGTCTGCCGTTATGTTCTGAGTTCAAATTCCGCCGAAGTCGACTTTGACTTTCATCCTTTCGGGGTCGATAAATTGAGTACCAGTTACGCACTGGGATCGATGTAAACGACTTAATCCATTTATCTGTCCTTGTTTGTCCTCTCCGTGTTTAGCCTCTTGTGGGTAGTAAAGAAATAAGTATTTCGTCTGCCGTTATGTTCTGAGTTCAAATTCCGCCGAAGTCGACTTTGCCTTTCAATCTTTCGGGGTCGATAAATTGAGTACCAGTTACGCACTGGGATCGATGTAATCGACTTAATCCATTTGTCTGTCCTTGTTTGTCCTCTCCGTGTTTAGCCCCTTGTGGGTAGTAAAGAGATAAGTATTTCGTCTGCCGTTACGTTCTGAGTTCAAATTCCGCCGAAGTCGACTTTGACTTTCATCCTTTCGGGGTCGATAAATTGAGTACCAGTTACGCACTGGAGTCGATGTAATCGACTTAATCCATTTGTCTGTCCTTGTTTGTCCCTTCTGCTGTGTTTAGCCCCTTGTGGGTAATAAAGAAACACATATATATATGTACATACACACATATGTATGTATGTATGGACGGATGAATGGATGTGTGTGTATATATAAATGTAGGTATATGTGTGTATGTATGTGTCTATACATATTTAACTTGATACAGTCCTTTTAGAGGAGACATACATTGTAACGCACGGCGACTGTTTAACGAAGTACTTATTTTGAGATGAAAATCAGAGTTACAGTGTATTTTTTATACAAGCACTCAATTTAGGTATTGAGTACTCTTTCTTCTTTATGAAAGCAGTATTTGTAGTATATATTCTTACATAGATACACACATCTTTACTCAAATACTCATATATACTTAAATACACGTACGCACACACACACACACACACATGATGTAATCGCTAGCTTTTCGGCTGGTGGTGTTAAGGTCATGGGTTCCATTCTCGACCAATGCAGGGTATCGTGTCCTTGAAGTCGTATCCTTTTGCTTCCCTTCACTTTTCCATATAACATGTCTTTGCTCTTTCTCGTGCTCCTCAATCACGAAGATCTACACAAACTTGAAAAGAACAAGATTCTTCGTCCAAGAAATTGACACACAGTTAACAGCGAATCACATTATCTGCCTCCTTCCTTCAAACGGGAAGGAAGAGCTATTTTCATAATTCTTGTGGCTATGGCAAAGGAATGTATCTGGTGGACGCGTCTGAAAGGATTGGAGACAAACACTTTCCTCTCTGGTCAATCTCTCGTCAACTTCTTCAAGTATCTCTTGAAAAGGAAAGTGAAAGTAGAGAGGCAAGTTTTGTCTAGTGAATGTTTCAAAAAAAGATGGGTGAATGTAGCAAGGATAGCACGTGTGAATGACGAAGCCACCTTGAGCATAATCCTATGAACCCGGAAAAATTTTAAACAGAGGGTTACCTACTTGCAAACAAATGTTTTAAAATGTAACATTATTGACTGAGGTTACCGTGGTCTTTTCCGTAGGCTTTTCTTTCCACGGATAAACCCCATCTGCTTCCCCTTTTACACTTTACATCATGGCATTTCTGTGATGCACGATCCCTATAGATCGCTTTTTTCTTTCCCCCTTTTTTTCTTTTCTTTTTACGTTCCCTTTTCAACGAAAACCTACCCCACTTTTTTATTTCTCCCCAAAAAGAAAAGTTCTACTTTGTAATCTGTCCCGTCTGTGTGCAGCCCTGTGTGGCTAATAAAGAAACATATCTGCCTATTCTACATCTTCAGTGTGCCGTGTGCCGTGTGCCATGTGCTCATGAGAGAGTAAACTGCACAACTGTTGGCAGAAGTAGTACTCCGTCGGTGATGACTACGGTTGTTCCAGTTGATCCGATCAACGGAACAGCCTGCTCGTGATATTTAACGTGCAAGTGGCTGAGCACCTCACAGGCATGCGTATACCCTTAACGTAGTTCTCAGGGAGATTCAGGTTCACCTTCGTACTGGGTTCGATACGATGAACCCCCCACCCCCCACTGTGTATGCATTCATGGGGACACACATGGGCGCGCGCACGCACGCACACACACGCACACTCATACGCACAGACTCCTACACACTCGCAACCGTATATACACAAAGTAGAGAGGAGAGAGAAAATGAAATACCTATTTCTTTACTACCCACAAGGGGCTAAACACAGAGAGAGGACAAACAAGGACAGACAAACGGATTAAGTTGATTACATCGATCCCAGTGCGTAACTGGTACTTATTTAATCGACCCCGAAAGGATGAAAGGAAAAGTCGACCTCGGTGGAATTTGAACTCAGAACGTAACAGCAGACGAAATACCTATTTCTTTATTACCCTCAAGGGGCTACACAGAGAGAGGACAAACAAGGACAGACAGATGGATTAAGTCGATTACATCGACCCCAGTGCGTAATTGGTACTTATTTAATCGACCCCGAAAGGTCGAAAGGCAAAGTCGACCTCGGCGGAATTTGAACTCAGAACGTAACAGCAGACGAAATACCTATTTCTTTACTACCCACAAGGGCTAAACATAGAGAGGACAAACAAGGACAGACAAACGGATTAAGTCGATTATATCAACCCCAGTGCATAACTGGTACTTATTTAATCGACCCCGAAATGATGAAAGGCAAAGTCGACCTCGGCGGAATTTGAACTCAGAACGTAACAGCAGACGAAATACCGCTAAGCATTTCGCCCGGCGTGCTAACGTTTCTGTCAGCTCGCCGCCTAAAATGAAATACCCTTAAGACGAGGTAAGTGCAATGATAATAGCAAAGGCAGCAACAACAATGAGAACAATAATAACAATTATTGTAAATGCTTTACGCAGCGCCCACACTATGTCTGTCTCTGTATTCTCCCCCTCATCCTTCGCCTTTGTGGCAAATAAATGAAATCGTTATATCAGAACGTTGAACCGAGTCCATAAGTGGATATCAATAATTCATGGTATCAGTTTCAAAATTCTTTCTCTTGGAAGACATTTTTAATTCCGATTTGCAGCAGGTCGTCTACTACACACACACACAAACACAAACACACACACACACACGCACGCACGCACACACACACACACGCACGCACACACACAAACACACACACACACAAACACACGCACGCACACACACACACACGCACACACACACACCAACACACACACACACAAACACAAACACACACACACACACGCACGCACGCACGCACGCACACACACAAACACACACACACACACACACACACACACACACACACACACACGCACACACACACACACAAACACACACACACATACACGCACGCACACAAACACACACACACAAACACACGCACACACAAACACACACACAAACACACACACACACACGCACGCACGTACACACGCACACACGCACACACACACGCATAGATTCACTTTCCCCTACACATACTAGACCTACGCGTAAAGCCGTCTACATACATATAGACACACACATGTGCCATTGCACCCACACGTATGCACATAAATAACACACTATTACATAAACCTCTCTTATCTTTCATTCCGTCGACTGGCCGTATAAAAATACCTGAGGTCAACTTCTAGCTAAGAGCCCACTCATTCCTTTTCAAAAGAATATTGGTGTAGACATCTAAGGGCTGATAAATTTGATATGGCTAAGGAGTTTTCGGATTCTATCCATGTTCCTGATTATGTAGAGGTAGATATCTACTTTAGAAACCGAAGGAGAGTTTCCCAAAACTATAGAGAATATTTTTTATATACATATGTGTGCATGGGATATGATAGGCAGGGGTATGATTGTGAGGTAAGAAGCTTGCTTCCCAACAACATGGTTCTGGGTTCAGTCCCACTGCGTGGCACCTTAGGCATCTGTATTCTATATAGTCTCGGGCCAACCAAAGCCTCGTGAGCGGATTTGGTAGACAGAAACTGAAAGAGGTCTCTCGTACATATGTATATATGTGTGTATATGTCTATGTGTGTATGTCTTTGTGTCTATGTTTGTCCCCAACCCATCAGGCTTGGCGGTGTGGTAAATAGCTAGCTTAGCAACCACTTGGTTCCGGGTTCAGTCCTACTGCGTGGAACCTTGGGCAAGTGTCATCTGCTATAGCCATGGGCCGTCCAAAACTTTGTGAGTGGATTTGGTAGACGGAAACTGAAAGAATCCCGTCGTATATATGTGTGCGTGTGTCTGTGTTTTCCCCCACTATCGCTTGAGAACCGATGTTGGGGTGTTTACGTCCCTGTAACTTAGCGGTTAGGTAAAAGAGACCGATAGAATATGTACCAGGCTTACAAAGAATAAGTTCTGGGATCGATTTGTTCGACTGAAGGCGGTGCTCCAGCATGTCCGCAGTCAAATGACTGAAACAAATAAAAGAATAAAAGAATAAACAAAAGTAACAACTTACTGTTTAACCAAGTTAAACAAGCTATCGATTAATTAGTTGAATATCTAACCAATTGTCTAATTAGAAAGAAGTGGAATTGAACCAGTGCGTATGTCAATACGCACTGGTTTGTGTGTGGGGAGTACACATATGCACCACGAGATCTAATGAGGTAAATAACGCAAATTTCGGTGTTCTGACAAAACATACGCGTTAAACTGGGCGCAGAAATTTCCTTTTGATATTAATGCTGCTTCCAGCACTATTAATTAGTTTTCCAATAAGCCTGCTGGCTATCTGTGATATTAGTGCCCAAAAAGACACTGAAATTCTATTTATCGCTGTCAATAAGATTCGGCTGTTATGGTCATCAAATCTAAGTAGAGATTTCAAACTTGAAATCTTCAAAGCCACAGTCGAACCAATTCTACTATATGGTTCAGAAACCTGGACGTTATAAAACAAGCTTGAGAGTCGGTTGGATGGAACTTACACTCGCCTCCTTATGAGAGCTCAAAATCTCTCGTAGAAGCATCATCCAACCAAAGTACAAATATATGGGAAATTACCACCTGTATCATCTCTTATGAAAGGTAGAAGAGTCCAGTTTGCTGGACATTGTTGTAGAGCTGAAAACGAGGTAATTTCTACTCTTCTCCTCTGGAAGCCATCTGCTCGCGATACCAGAGGGCGCACACTCTCCTACCCTGATGTAATCTCCAGGCATACAGGCATCCAGCGACAGGACCCCCGTAATGCTATGATGGACCTTGAGGTCTGGCGTAACATAGTAAATTTCATTGTCTCCACCACGGTCGAACAATGAAATGATGATGTTATGTCGATACTGGATGTCTGCCACTGAGGAGCTCAAAGAAAGGTGAAATCACGTGAACTGGCAGGTCCAGCGGCTGTAGCAGACGATTCTCGTCTGTCAGCAATATAAATACGAGTCAGAAGTCTCTCTAGGTTAATAACGCGCTAATCGGTGTTCTAACAAAACGTCCATATTTAGCTGGACACAAAGACTGCCATATTCCCGTGTATTTGTATATGTATTCGTATATGCACGTGTGTGCTAAATGACCAGTTAACCCAAACATTTCACCGTCTAACCTTTCAGTCAATCCATCTGTCAACGTAGCGAATAATTCTTTGTCATCCGATATTTTTCGTACCATATCAAAAGTAACAGACTAATGGAATAGCGAAAAAACAAATTCCATACATCTATATATACATGCGTACATACATTTATAAATGTATACATACAAACATTTGCACATATATATGCATGTGTGTTTGTGTGTGTGTGCAGGCATGTATGCACCAATGCTTTTGATTCGAAGGTATACCGTGCTAGTGATAATAAATATTCAACCTTTAATTTACTATCTGAACTACCTACCACGAATGAATTATATATGCAAATTGGATTATGCGATTTAAATTAAGCCGTAAATACTACTGAGTTTATAAGTAGTATCAGTGTAGACAGTTAAAGAGAGTTCCTATTGCCAAAGAAAGTGGAATCTTGTTTGAGTGATTCTTCTTTTTCATCCACCAAAAAGTTATATAAAGATGTGTACATTTATAGATTGCAAATAGGGTTGATTAAAATCTACAAGGAGAATTGTTGTAAATCTATGAGCTGCCCTTGTGGCAAATTAAATGAAATAAAGTAGCTTGTAAGAGGTTTTAGTGCCTCCTTCTTGTAAGAGGTTTGAAACCTCATATTGATTTTTAAAAATAGAAAATATGTTTTCGAGTAAAATCCAATCGGTGGGTGTTGGGTTTCGTCTCTCATTTATTCATTTTCGTTCATTAATGTGTCTGTCCAGCCCACAAAGCTACACAATCTTTGTACTGTCTATATGACAAATTTTATGAAATAAAGTATAAGATTGAATCAAATACTGTTAGCACTCCAGTAATTCATACAATTTTAGCTCCTCTGTGTAAATGATAAATAGTGACACCATAGATTTTTATGACGTTGTGGTGAGAAAATAGGATTCATTTTGAATACAGTCGCTTATAGGTGGGTATTATCAGCGAAAAAATATTCATTCTGCCTCTTTGTGCATAGTTCAACAGATTTTCATCATCGCGTGTACAAATTGAGCCTTTATGTAAAAGTTTCCTAATCGTGCATTTGCCAACACGTGGATTAAGTCATCCTTTCATACCTATATACAATCATCTCTTCTCCGCGATTTTGACAATTTGAAGTTCCAGAGACAGGTTTGTTTTAGATAAATACACACTTTGAACCACACAGTGAAAAGTAAAAAAAAGAGGTGACATTTCAGTATGCATTTTTCATTGGGTTGAGAAAATCAATCTGAACTAGTCTTCTTAAATCATCATCATCTATGGAGAAATTAGAATCTTTTAGTTATTTCTAGACTTTACGAACGAATCCTCAGCAAAAAAACAAATTTATTTATCAGGGTATTTGCTGATGTCAATCATTAATTATTCCATTCGTAGCGCATTGCATATTGCTTCTGAATAATTTCAAGTGTTAGATATACTTTTTAAAAATAAATAAGCAATTTTAGTCTCGATTTAAAAGGTAATCTAATCAGTTACACAGCAAGTTATTTTTATCGATGCTTAGAGAAAAAAAATGGAATAGATCTCATTATAATCTAGATTTCTTTGAACTTCATGGGGGAAAGAAAACATACTGCAAAGTTACTTGTAAACATCGAAACTATCCTCCAGAGGAAATTGGAATATGCCAATCTTGTTTCTATCTCACACATCTGGACTGTTCTGCTTCTGCACGTATAGATATCCTGACGGCACAATGGCCCAGTGGTTAGGGCAGCGGACTCGCGGTCATAGGAACGTGGTTTCGATTCCCAGACCGGGCGTTGTGAGTGTTTATTGAGCGAAAACACCTAAAGCTCCACGATGCTCCGGCAGGGGATGGGGGTGATCCCTGCTGTACTCTTTCACCACAACTTTCTCTCACTCTTACTCCCTGTTTCTGTTGTACCTGTATTTCAAAGGGCCGGCCTTGTCACTCTCTGTGTCATGCTGAATATCCCCGAGAACTACGTTAAGGGTACACGTGTCTGTGGAGTGCTCAGCCGTTAATTTCACGAGCTGGCTGTTCCGTTGATTCGGATCAACCGGAACCCTCGTCGTCGTAACCGACGGAGTGTTTCCAATAGATATCCTGAACGTTTCGAAGACATCACCGCAGACTTGTTGGTATGAAGTTACTCGCACAAACACCCTAGCCTATACCCATTCTTTCAAAAATAAACGCAATTTTAGTTTAAGAGGAAACTGAATAGAGTGGCTCCACCACGTCAGTAGAAAGCTTGGGATCTACTTGAGGAGTGTACAGCTTATTGAGACATTGGAAAAAGAAAAACATCGCCCAGATTCTCTTTGCACGGTGACTACAAATTTACACTTATTAAAATATATTCCGCCAGTTTCAAATTCCTAAAAAACTCGTCTAGAACAGTATTTCTCAACCATTTTTTTACCTGTGGACCCTTTGATTGCTATTTTATTCTGGTGGATCCACATAGCCAATCAGTGTTTCAAAACTAGTTTTATAGATGCAAAACTAGTTTTATAGATGCAAAACTAGTTTTATAGATACAAAATTAAATTCTGTAGGTTGAACTATGTAACACATTAAAGAAAGAAACGTAGCTATTTCATATTATATACACATCTGTAGCAGAAGATTTTAATGAAGCTTTAAAATAATACTTGTGGACCCAAATTACTATTTTGCTTGTGTGGATACCCCAAAATTTTATATGGACCCCAGTTGAGAATCAGTGTTGCAAACCAATGGAATCACTCCGCTATCATGTGCACTGTTATGTAATAATCGTTCTTTGATAAAAAGATTTGATTTAAGGACATTAGAAATTTGTCATATCGAACCTTTATTTTTTTCTTGCGTAGAGATAAAGCCTGAGCTATAACAACTTTGTTTACTTTTCAGGTAGTGGTGGAAATTGTATATTTATTAAGAAAGGTATACCTTGCATTTCACATGATCCAGAAAGAACGTTATGCACTAGCAACACATACATACATACATACATACATACATACATACATACATACATACATACACATATATATATACATACATATATATATTATATATATATATATAACTTACATACATACATGTATACAAACATATAATATATACATGCATATGTATATAATATGTATATATATATATATTATATACATATATATGAATGTATACGTGTATATATATATATATATATATATATATACACGTATACATTCATGTATATGTGTATCTATTTCTGTATGTATGTATGTATGTATGTATGTATGTACGTATGTATGTTTGTATGTATGTATGTATGCATGTGTATGTGTGTGTGTGTGTGGCGTATATAGTGTGTGTATATGTGAATGCGTAATCTCTTATTTCTAGAGAACACAAGAAGGATATTATTAAAGGTTGGTCCCCATAAATCAACATTCAATGATTTCATAATTTTTCATGTGGATGAATTTGCGATAAATTTCAGAGCAATTTTCACCGGTGAAAGTTTGATAGGCCATATTTTATTGACTTCGAACAATTCTCTGATAGACTTACTTGTTCGTCCTTATCACCATCATCTGCCTCGCTATTTAATGTTGTCATCGATGATTTTCATGATCATCAACACAATTTTCATCATCATCCTCATCATCATCATACTCACCAACACCACCATCCTCATCATCGTCATCGTAGTCGTCATCATCATAATCATCTTCATCATCATCATCATCATCATCATCATTATCATCATCATCATCCTCATCACCACCACTACCATCCTCATCACCACCACTACCATCCTCATCATCGTCATCGTAGTCGTCATCATCCTCATCACCACCACCACCATCCTCATCATCGTCATCATAGTCATCATCATCGTCATCATCTTCATTATCTTCGTCATCATCATCCTCATCGCCACCACCACCATCCTCATCATCGTCATCGTAGTCATCATCATCATCATTGCCGTCATCGTCGTCGTCGTCGTCGTCGTCGACATCATCCTCATCACCATCATCATCATCGTCGTCATCATAGCTTTCGTTATCACCATCATCTTCATCATTAACTTCCTTTTCTTCTTCTTCTTCTTCTTCCACTTCTTCTCATCCTCCTCGTCGTCATCAACAGCATTTTATACGTGTAAGATATTTTAGTTTACGTAAACGAAGATATTCTAATTAATTATAAATTGGACATGGGCAATCGTTTTATTCTTTCTTATCTTGAGGTTCACAGCCAAATGGCTAGGTGGATTCACGTGAAAAATGGCACACATGTGGAGACGGGTGCATAGATTGGAATGCAGTTTGTATATTTTTCCTAGCCCCCATACTTACCAAGAAAATCGATTAAAACTTTTTTCTAATGGAATTCCCCTCTTTCTTCCGCCATTAAAACAACCAGTTGCTTAGGAGCTGTTTTCTGACGAGGTGGGGTCAGGAAAATTTGCTACAGCTGGAGGCTCCAGTCGAAAAAGGGGACCCAAAATGATAAGGCTGAAAAACACTGGTATAGATTATGCTTAACCGAAAACGATCACAGCCGCATCATCCAAACAGACCGGGTGAAACCGGGCTTAGCTGCTTGTTAGTTATAAATTGGCCTCTGCTGAATCGAAAAGAATCGATAGTTTAACAATCGATCCTTGTCAGGGGAAACAATTGTCAATTAAAATTAGCTAAAAATAGAATAAAGTGTAGAAGAGGGTGGAACTTAATCCTTCCTTGGTTGGGGGGTGGCAACTTGGGCAAATTCGGCTTTATTAAGCTCCTTCAGCAAGTTACAGCTTTTACATGTACTGGCAAGTAAAAGCTGACCTCATGATGGTCCCCCACCACGCTTGACAAGCTGTGTTTGTGTGTTTAGGTCCCCGTAACTTAGCGGTTCGACAAAAGAATATAAGTACTAGCCTTAAAAAAAGATAAAATGAAATCGATAGAATATGAACAAGACTCTTAAAAATAAGTACTAGGGTAGAATCGTTTCACTAAAAAATCCTTCTTGAAGCGGTGCGCCAGCATGGCTGCAGTCAAATGACTGAAACCAGCAAAAGATAAAAGATATATTTATGTAGATCTTAACGAAAATCTCTACGTAGCAGCCAAGCTCATGGTTCTCCTCCACACGGATATTTTTTCTGCAGACATTGTCATCCAGAGTTCCAGAAATGATATCAAAATCAACCTGAAAGGATGCCGAAGTCGTAGCTACAACCCCTTTCTCCTGACGAGCCTATAAGAAAGAAACACAGTCAAATATATTTTCCGTTTAGTAGGCGCGGGTGTAGTTGTGTGGTAAGAAACTTGCTTCCATGTGAGGCGGTGAGCTGGCAGAATCGTTAGCACGCCGGGCGAAATGCGTAGCCGTATTTCGTCTGCCGTTACGTTCTAAGTTCAAATTCCGCCGAGGTCAACTTTGCCTTTCATCCTTTCGGGGTCGATAAATTAAGTACCGGCTACGTACTAGGGTCGATCTAATCAGCTTAATCCGTTTGTCTGTCCTTGTTTGTTCTCTCTGTGTTTAGCCCCTTGTGGGTAGTAAAGAAATAGGTATTTCGTCTGCCGTTACGTTCTGAGTTCAAATTCCGCCGAGGTCGACTTTGCCTTTCATCCTTTCGGGGTCGATAAATTAAATACTAGTTACGCACTGGGGTCGATGTAATCCACTTAATCCGTTTGTCTGTAATTGTTTGTCCCCTCTGTGTTTAGCCCCTTGTGAGCAATAAAGAAATAAGAAACTTGCTTCCATGCCACATGGTTCCGGGTTCAGTTCCACTGCATAACACTTTGGTCAAGCGTCTTTTACTATAGCCTCGGTCCAGAAAATCCTTGGGAGTGGATTTGGTTGACAGAAACTGAAAGAAGCCTGTCGTATATATGTATATGCATGCATGTGTGTGTTTGTGTCTGCATTTGGCGATAGAATAAGTACCGGGGTTGATACAATCGACTTAAAATTCCTCAAGACAGTGCCCCAGCATGGCCAGAGTCTAGTGCCTTAAACGAGTAAAAGATAAAGATAAAAATTATATTCTGATTAATTTAGTTGCTTACCAGGTCTAAAACAAATTAGCAATGATGAAATATCATACCTCACTGACAAGTCAAAACATTTGTGAAGTGAACCACAATTGGTTTGTAAGAACCAAGAAATGTGAAGCTGTTTGTCGTTATATGCACTTTCTCCGTACCTGGCCTAGTGGGTTACTCATTACAATGAGTATAAGACTGTCACACCGGGCTACAACTTCTTATATTAGAAATTTCATCGAAATGGATTTAAATATAGGGAGAGTTTACGAAAAAAAAAAGACGAAGACAGGTGGTGTACAAAACAAACAGATGTATTAGTATAACGCTCAGGAATAGAAAAAAGTCTTTTACGATTCGAGCCTACGCTCTTCTACAGAAAGGGACACATAAAAAAAACAAGGAGAGAAAAAATAATTGTGTGTAGTGGCTAACGATCTATCATGGCGACTGGATTTAAATATATTTGGTTAAAACATCCAGTGTCTTTGCTACAAAAAAATCTCTGATTCTCAAACCGAAATATTACATGTGCTACACATGTTAATATTCAGTCATTATTTTAAAGTGGCGAGCTGAAAGAAAGGTTAGCCTGCCGGGGGAAATGCTTAGTGGCATTTCATCCGTTTTCATCTTCTGAGTTCAAATTCGACTGTGCTCCACTTTATTTTTCATCCTTTCGGGGGTCGATAAAATAAGTACCAGTTGAATACTGAGGGTCAATGTAACTGGCTTGAAGTCAATATTCAGCTATTATTTGAAACAGCTGGAAAGAAATGAAAGATTCTTACTTTGAGGTATTGCCCACGCGATATCATATCCTGCAAAGATTGACTTTTATCAACTACCATTGTAAAGTAAATAAGGGCCAACAATAACAAGCCACTTCCCTAAGAATAATCTAGCCCCATTAAGATAAAGGAAGATTTTATTAAAGAAGAAATATATATATATTTTCATGCGTAGACTTATATACAACATTGACAGTGTAGTCTTTCAAATACAACTTGAAGGGTGGAAAATGAAATATCCTTTCAAAAATTAGCAGAAATGATTAAATTTGTTCATAATGTAGGTAAATATAACATATTTTAAAATTAATTTACATCTAAAATAATACATTATAAACAAAAATAGTCACAAATATAAAATTTGTTTTTATTGAATGCAACCAGTTATAGAATTTTCAACGAAGTTTAGCACAATAATTAAATAGTTATGTGTAGGTTTTCTTCAGGAGAATCTATTAAAAAAAAACAACAGAAAATAATACTGATTATTGTGTACTTGTGAGAATATGTCTATATACATATTGACTACTATATGCATGCATACAAGGAAGCTAATTTGAAAAGAACACAAACTACAAGAATAGCCTCCTAAGTTTTATGAAATATAGTGATAAAATTTGACACGCAAGTAAACACTTGCAAATACAAACACATATATAAAATTCTTATTTTGCATTTTGCTGATAAGAATTGATATGAAGTATTGAAGTCCTTGTGGCACTTTATATTTCGGTAACAATAATTTTGTTGATATCGGAAGTTTTTTTTTTGTTAGATTTTTTTTTTATGAAGCGTAAATTTAATAAGGGATGCTAGAAGTCCTGGTGAACAAAATTTGGAGATCAGGAAATAAAGAAACAAAGGGCAAAAAAAGTCACTATATGTGTGCATATGTGCATGTGTGAAAGTATGTGTGCATATGAATAGGTATGTTTATATGTATGCGTACTATATATATATATATATATATATATATATATATTATATATATATATTCCATATGCTCATACATTTACATATATATTCATATATATATTAAGATGACAACATGTAAGTTTCAAATATTGTAGAATATGTTCATTCGTCGAAGATTATATACGCACCAATATATGTATGTACACATATATACATACGGTCACACAACATGCATTATGTATGCGTGTGTGTATATATGTGTGTGTGGGTGCATGCGTGTGTACACACACACACACACGCATAATCACACACACATATAAACACATGCATATATATATATGCAATATATATAAGTATATATGTATATATATATATGTATATGAGTATATATATATATATATATATATCATATATATAGATATTATATATATATATATATATACAGATATATACATATATCCTCATATGTTCTTTGTCTAGATTAACGAATCGTTGTGCAATAAAATTAAGATATTTTAAGAAGCATTAAAACGCGAGTTGGAAACGAAAGACTGAAAACAAATGCAGATCAAAATCAAGGTTTTGAACTTGTATACACTTGTGTGCTTTGTGAATGGTTGTATGCAGTTGTGAGTGTATCTGTGTGCAGCTTAAATATATATGTTCATATATATATATATATATATATATATTATATATATAAAATATATATATATATATATATATATATATATATATATAGTATATATATATATATATTATGTATATATTATATATATATATGTATATATATAATATATATATATATATATATGTATATATATTGACATATATATATATATATGTATATATATATTATATATAATATATATATTATATATATGTATAAGGGTGAAAAGGAACACACGAGTTGATATATATGAAAAAACAAGTCAAAAATAGAAAATGCTAAAATAATTTTATAGTGAACATTTCAGTACCGGTTTCGGTCATTTTGAGACCTTTTCAACTGTAACGATTAAATAATTAAATTTAGAAAAATTAGAAGAAAAGTTTTTTTAAAAGAATATGTGTCGGAGACACACAAGTGCAAACAAGGGAGTCAGAGAAAGGCAGAATGCACTTAAATCTGAACACTACTATAGAAATATTCTTTAAAAAAAACTTTCTTCTAATTTTTCTAAATTTAATTATTTAATCGTTACAGTTGAAAAGGTCTCAAAATGACCGAAACCGGTACTGAAATGTTCACTATAAAATTATTTTAGCATTTTTTTTTGACTGTTTTTTCATATATATATATATATATATATATATATATATATATATAGATATATATATATATGCGTATAGGTATGTATGAGTTCGACTGAGTGTTGTGCAGGAAGGTTACTGGAAGGACTAAGAGAGGAAACCAAAGGTATTTGATAAGAATACTACGTGTATTCTTATTTCATTACAAGGGGCTAAACATAGAGGGGACAAACAAGGACAGACAAAAGGATTAAGTCGATTACACAGACCCCAGTGCGTAACTGGTACTTAATTTATCGACCCTGAAAGGATGAAAGGCAAAGTCGAACTCGGACTTCTTTCAGTTTTTCTGGATAAGACGTAAACATTTAATACGATGTTTTTGGTTGATATTCGTCTGATTTACACCTAATTGGATGATATTAGAGATAAATATCATGAATTTGTCTACTATTTTATCAATCCTCTTTGTAGTGGCCATGTTATTTTTATTAGGATAGGCAGGAAGCTGTTCTAAGGGACTGAAAATTGATTGACACCTGATACTTTCACTGTTGCATTTTTTAAATATTTTTTTGATATGATATTTCCAGTTGCATAAAAACAAGGAAAATAGCAAAACTTGTTCTAGCAAATATCAGTTGTATATCAAAGTCAAAAATAGTGTTTTTCTATCGACAATCTGGTAAAAAATTTTGATCCGAAAAGTTTCCGAAGGAACGTTAAGACGTGGGGAATCAAACTAACCTTTTTGCTAAGGTCCTACTGGCATCTCTAAGTGCATGAAATATAGATAATAAAATAAGAAAGAGTCTGAAAATTTTGAGGGGAGCAGCTTGGTTTCCAGCAGTTTTTTGAGGAACTGTGCTACATAGAGGTTATGCCAAACTCTATCCGCTTTTAACATCATTGGCAGAGGAATTTCAAAGAAAGAATTCCGCTGCCAAATTATTATACGGCGTTCTGCGGATTGCGTTTTTGTAGCGCATTTACTCATGTGAAGAGGGGAAAACTTCACTTTTAGAATGTTTTCATTGAAGACACCTTCTTACAATTGAAAGCGGTAATAGATGCGGTGCAGGGCGGCGCAGTTACATAGTTGGAACGAATTTGGAATTCGTGGCTATGTCACCAAGGTTAACAAAGGTAGGCAAGAATAAAAAACGTAAGTATAAAAATGAAACCATGGGGAGAAATGTATATAAAAATAAGGATGAAATAAAATAAAGGTTTAAATTTAGTTCAGAAATGTGAAACCTGAAATGAAAAATACCGACTAATAAAGTATATGAAAACTGAATCATTCTGGAATACACATGTGTATCAGTACAGCAGTATTAATCAAGCCATTGTGTATGTAACGCTCACAAGTGGGGGCGCAATGGCCCAGTGGTTAGGGCAGCGGACTCGCGGTCGGAGGATCGCGGTTTCGATTCCGAGACCGTGCGTTGTGTGTGTTTTTTGAGCGAAAACACCTAAAGCTCCATGGGGCTCCGGCAGGGCGTGGTGGCGACCACTGTTGTACTCTTCTACCTCAACTTTCTCTCACTCTTTCTTCCTGTTTCTTGTCCCCGACTTCCTACGCAATCGCTGAGCCTGGATGCTCATTCATCCATCCGTCGATGCTCTCGGTGTCGGGGGGTTGACCTGCTTTCTCTTCTGTGGGTCTTACGAATAGCAAAGGACCACGTTTCGGACCGCTCGGAACGGCCCGCTCAACAGCAACAGCAGTAGCGCTCACAAATATGAAAACAAAAGAGAAAAACAGATTGCAGAGCGGGTGAAAGTTAAGTATGGATCCATTTAATTTGGTTGGAGATAAAAATTTAAATTTTTTTCCGTTGATATTTATGTAAGTGGTGAAGAATTCTTGTGTTTCGACAGCAGAATTACAAAGGATTTTAAAAACGAGTTTTTTTCCGCTTTACACACATCACATCTTGCTTTCTCATTGTCTCTCAATAATATACTTTACATCGAAATTGTTCTCCCGCTGGCGCCAGCTATCCTGAGGGAAACATCGGAGGCGCAATGGCCTAGTTGTTAGGGCAGCGGACTCGCGGTTTCGATTCCTAGACCGGGCGTTGTGAGTGTTTATTGAGCAAAAACACCTAAAAGCTCCACGAGGATCCGGCAGGGGTGGTGATCCCTGCTGTACTCTTTCACCACTCTTTCTTCTGTTGGCCTGCTCGCTTAGTCAGCGGGGTGGCGTCATTCCAAGGCTAAAACAATGCGAACGCATTGTGATCAGCGATGTGTACCAACATCTGATGGTCTAAAAAAAAAATATCGAAATTGTAGCATATTCTTTCAAATGCCCGATGTAATTGAACATTTCTATATAATTCCTCTCTTCCAAATGTCTCAAAGAAGTATGATTGAAGTACTGTTGCTTACATGTAACTAACCACATAATACAATTTTTCCATACTATATCAAAGTCTGGTTGATGGAGGTTACTTACATTTCATGTATGTTCCTTTCAGCATTGCGTGACTAATTTGTTGGGTTTGCATTTGGGCTTCTGCTTTACAGGTATTCATTTATATGTGCAATCGAAATACGTTTCAGATTGCTTCTGTTAAACGTTTTATCTAAGTCTGTAGCCAGTAAAGGAATGCTTTATCAATTAAGGGTAGGATTTCTGCAGCGATGATGGACTTAACTTTTAATGAAAATAAAAAAATAAAACAGGCGCAGGAGTGGCTGTGGTTAGTAGCTTGCTTACAAACCACATAGTTCCGGGTTCAGTCCCACTGCGTGGCACCTTTTGGGCAGTGTCTTCTACTCTAGCCTCGGGCCGACCAAAGCCTTGTGAGTGGATTTGGTAGACGGAAACTGAAAGAAGCCCGTCGTATAAATATATATATATATAAATATATATATATATATAATTATATATATATATATATATATATATATATTTATATATGTGTGTGTATATGTTTGTGTGTCTGTGTTTTTCCCCACAACATCGCTTGACAACCGATGCTGATGTGTTTACGTCCCCGTAACTTAGCGGTTCGGCAAAAGAGACCGATAGAATAAGTACAAAAGTTACAAAAAATAAGTCCTGGGGACGATTTGCTCGACTAAAGGCGGTGCTCCAGCAAGGTCGCAGTCAAATGACTGAAACAAGTAAAAAGAATATGTAGAAACATTAGCAAAGTCATGCGCAAATTTCCCAGCATGAATAATACCACATTCATTATTATCAATGTGTTTTAGTGAATTCTAGTGCACTAATTAGTAAAGACTTAGAGGGGCAGAGGGTTAAAATTCAACCTCGGTAAATTTAGAGTTTATTTTATTATTAAAATGGTGATTATAACTAGGAGCAGTAATTATTAGTTTCAAATTTTGGCATAAGACCAGCAATTTCGGGAGAGAGTGGTTAGTCTATCACGCTGACTCCACTGTCCTATTTTATCGACTCCAAAATGATGAAAGACAAAGTCGGCCGTGGCGGATTTTGAACTCAGAAGGTAAATACAGAAATGCTAGCACAGCGGGCGAAATACTTAGCAGTATTTTGTCTGCCGTTACGTTCTGAGTTCAAATTCCGCTGAGGTTGACTTTGCATTTCATCCTTTCAGGGTCGATAAATTAAGTACCAGTTATGCACTGGGGTCGATGTAATCGGCTTAATCCGTTTGTCTGTCCTTGTTTGTCCTCTCTGTGTTTAGCCCCTTGTGGGTAGTAAAGAAATAGGTATTTCCTTTGCCGTTACGTTCTGAGTTCAAATTCCGCCGAGGTCGACTTTGCCTTTCATCCTTTCGGGGTCAATAAATTAAGTATCAGTTACGCATTGGGATCAATGTAATCGACTCAATCCGTTTGTCTGTCCTTGCTTATCCTCTCCGTGTTTAGCCACTTGTGGATAGTAAAGAAATGGGTAAATACAGACGAAATGTTGCTAAGCAATTTGCCTGGCGCGCTAACAATTCTGACAGCTCGTCACCAAGCGAGTCAGTAATTATTAGCAATTATTAGCGTTAAACATGTTCTATTACTTGGCCTCTTTGTTCCAGCTCAAGAAAGTAAATTATATGATCTGAGTCACCATCTTTTGGTCAAATTCGGCTATACTGTTTATAATGTATAAAACTGGTTGATCTCTGTGTAGAAACTGTCAGAAGAGATTGTTGTAGGTAAAATGCTGTCAAGATCATACTATGCTTCGAGCATGTTTGCCCGCTTTGTAAGATGAAAGAATGAGTGCTACAGTACGATCATCATCATCATCATCATCATCAATAATAATAAAAATAATAATAATAATAATAATCTTTTCTACTAAAGGCACAAGGCCTGAAAATTTGAGGAAAGAGTAAGTCGATTACATCGACCCCAGTGCGTAACTGGTACTTATTTAATCGACCCCGAAAGGATGAAAGGCAAGGTTGACCTCGGCGGAATTTGAACTCAGAACGTAGCGGCAGATGAAATACCTATTCTTTACTACCCACAGGGGCTAAACACAGAGGGGACAAACAAGACAGACAAATGGATTAAGTCGATTACATCGACCCCAGTGCGTAACTGGTACTTATTTAATCGACCCCGAAAGGATGAAAGGCAAGGTTGACCTCGGCGGAATTTGAACTCAGAACGTAGCGGCAGATGAAATACCTATTTCTTTACTACCCACAAGGGGCTAAACACAGAGGGGACAAACAAGGACAGACAAATGGATTAAGTCGATTACATCGACCCCAGTGCGTAACTGGTACTTATTTAATCGACCCCGAAAGGATGAAAGGCAAGGTTGACCTCGGCGGAATTTGAACTCAGAACGTAGCGGCAGATGAAATACCTATTTCTTTACTACCCACAAGGGGCTAAACACAGAGGGGACAAACAAGGACAGACAAATGGATTAAG
Organism: Octopus sinensis; assembly: GCF_006345805.1. Lineage (NCBI taxonomy): Eukaryota > Metazoa > Mollusca > Cephalopoda > Octopoda > Octopodidae > Octopus > Octopus sinensis. The sequence goes on along the minus strand of NC_043017.1, from coordinate 33,008,178 downwards.
TCGATTACATCGACCCCAGTGCGTAACTGGTACTTATTTAATCGACCCCGAAAGGATGAAAGGCAAGGTTGACCTCGGCGGAACTTGAACGCAGTACGTAAAGATAGACGTATTTCGGCTAAGCATTTTGCCCGGCGTGCTAACGATTCTGCCAGCTCTCCGCCTACGTATGCATGCATGTATCTATGTATCAAGTAGTAAATGATATATGGAAAAGAAAAATTTAACTGAATATCGATTGTCCAAGTCCACATGTACAGATAGATAAATTACCTCTTTAACTGTCTAAAAGTTTGCTCGTATTTTTTCCCCTTATTTTAATTTAGCAATAAGTTTTCTTTCCCTTGAAGTTTTCACGAGTTTTTCAATAATTCAGAAAATGAATGAACAATATTTCGATCATATTCTACAAGCATGTGTCGCTGATGTTTTTAATTTTTCTACTAATATATGCGGAAAACGCGGAAATATCTTAAAAAAAGAAAATTTCCTTCAAAACCAATATTTTCTGAAAAGCAATAAATATAATCATTATAACGTTGTCTCAACATTTTAGATATTAAACACTACGCTCAGCTTGAGTTGTCTTTGTTTGTTTCTTTTTATATTATCGAATGGTTGAGTTAAATATTTATCTTTAACATAACAATTGAAAAAAAATTAAAATAGCTTTCTTCAAACGATAAAATAAAAATATGATTGTGTGTGTGTTATGAAAATATATTTAATAAACCAGCCGAATTGACTTGCTAGTCAGCTAAGAGCAATGTCAATATAAAAGTATTTTTGCTATTAACTGGAATGCTAATTATTTATTATGCATATCAGAAGACATTTGAATAATGTTTAAGACAGTATGAAAGTCTTGGATTCTTTGGGATGCTTTCATAAATAAATCGGCCCAATATGTCTAAGAATTCTAAATTGTATTATACTTTTGGTTTTGTTAAATACCATATCAGCCCTGATCTTGCAGACTTTTGATTTCAACTGTTCCGACCGTGATCATCCCGACATGAATCAGTGAGTTTTATTCTATTTAAATCAGCAAAGGGTTTCATCTGATCTAAGAGAAAATTAGACCTTCTATTTCTAGCAGGTCGAGTGACTGTGTAGGGTCTCCTACAACAGACCAGATTCAATTATATTTTACTCAGTGTCACTGTTGTTAGTTGAAACCAGGTCATATCCTTTTGTGTGCAACAGGGTGTTTATGAGGAAATATAAAATTCATAACGAAATACCTGAAGCTTTTATAAAAAAAGAGAGTCTTAGAAGGCTCAAATAAAACAGTTCAAATTTTTCGTTACATTCTTACAAATTAGATTTTAATATTGATCACCTCCACCTATATCAGAAGAATTTAAATACTAGACTATGTGACATTGTTTGCGCACCCTTCGGATCTTTTCGGTTTGAACGGCAGTTTTTTCTAGCGGTGTCATATGAAATTGTCACCCATAATTATGACCCTAGAATCGATCTATTGCATTTCAATCTCTTTTAGGGTTAGGTGGGAAGGGCATCTTTTTTTCTTCACAAATGTAAATAAACCCAATCTGTTTCTTAAACGAGGGACATATTCATACGGCACATAATGCTTTTTAACTCAATAGACGTCAGTGATTGGTTGAAATTGCAGAAATTGAAGAAAAAAACAGCAAATATCTTACAAACTATAGAATTTTCTCAATAAAGGCCAGAGAAAAAGATGTTTTATAAACACATTCTACCAGTATACGAAGTTTAAAATTTTTTGATTACCTAGAAATTATGTTAAAAACTGCCGTTCAAACCGAAAAGATCCCACCCTTCTCCTCCCACACCCATTCTGTCAGAAGCGCTGCCAAAACTTCTCTCAAGTCACACCATACGAACAGCAATAGTTAAATGCTAAAAATGACTTTTACATGTAGGAGTATTTCACATAACACAAAACACAACCTTCAGACATATTACCTTAAACTTGTTTCTATTTGTTGACAATCATAGCTCTCTTTAAAATATCTGAATTATTTAGTCAAGCTTCCCGCTGCCTACATAGTAATTCATTTCTGTTCTTGAATACTAACGTAGTTCTCAAAAACACATTAAAAGTCAAGCAAGTAAAGGTGACTGTGCGCAGCAGATTCTCAACTCATGCGCTAATGTCAAATTGTACTTTGAAATTTTCCTTTTGCTAAATTTCTTCCTTTGCTTCCTGTTAAACTACATTTCCCTGTGATATTTTTTTCATATTTCTCTCTGATTATAATCGGTTTTATCAAACACATTATTAGCTTAATGTCCTCTTTGATGTGTTAACATTTTATCTTATCTTAATCCTTTCCATTACCATAAAATTGAAATACTATTTATCCCCGATTGACGTCAAACATTAATAACTCCCCAGATACTTGTAAACATTGAAGTTTAACTTTGAATTAATTTCCCTCGCTTTTCCGCCGACGTCAACATATTCAATCTATAATTAACATTTAAAACGTCCTTTGTGATTTTACTTAGTAGCATGAGTTGAACATGTCAAAATGAATTTAGGAAAGTTTGCAGGGGATTATCACTTCAAACATCTTTTCATCGACAAATATTTGTGTTAAATAAGTTTCTAGTTAAGTTCAAATGAATAAATATCAAGGCTATTGATTCCTATTAAGCTTATCATAAATATTCTGTAAATAACATGCAATAGCTTATAAAGTTCGGCAAGGAAGGGCAAGCAAATAAAGGGGGAAATAACTTTTTAAAATATGAACAAAAGAAGTGGTTTATTATTAAAATACGAAAGTTACTGTAAATATGACCTACTGGAAAATGCATAAAAGGCCTCAGGATGTGGGAGAGAGAAAATATATTTCCCGAATCATTGTTATTATTACCATATCTTATATATTGACTTTTTAATACTTATATTGATTTCATGGATTTTTCCCATTCCTTTCTGCTGTTGACTACGTCAGCGAGAGCAATAATATTTTAAGTTGTATAATTGTGTCAGAACATTTAGTTCGATATTGTGATAGGGTACAGCACCAGTCGAAGAGTTAAGGTGTTTGATTTGCAATATTGGGTGCTAGGTTCGAACATACTTGATAGTATCTAGCGCAGGTGTGTTCTCCCACAGCCTTGGGCTGACTAGAACCTTGTGGATAAAACTGGGTTGAAAGAACTATTTGAAAGTCCTTTGGATGAACTATTTTTGTAATCCAAAGGGATATATACAGCCGTGTACAAATAGCGGGGGAATTTTCAACCGGTTAAATCATAATTAAATAAGCCGGCATTTTCTCTCTCTCTCTCTCTCTCTCTCTCTCTCTCTCTCTCTCTCTCTGTTAATGACTTAATCCTTTAGTGTTGGCATTATTCTGCCAAAATTATTGCTTTTTTTTATCCACTGAACTAATCATGCATTATCTTGTAGCGATGAGATTTTGATGAAGTAGCTGTTGATTTTTAAAACGATATTGTAGGGTTGGTGTGAGAGACCAGATCTGGTCAATTTGAACATAAAACAGGCAGAATACTTTTGGCCGGATATGGCCGGTTTAAATGCTAAGCTGCCTTGACCATTTCTGTAACTCGTGGGAGAGAAGATGGCATCTGTAGACTTTAGGCCTTTCTTGAATCTTTAGCACAAAGTGAAATCCGATGAAGAAGTCCAAGGACCAGGTGGAAGTGTAAAATTAAGAGGATACAATAAAGAATAGTCTCTCTGGTGAACTTCCAGGCATTTTCCAGTTTCCATCTACTAAACATCAATCATATGGCTTTGGTCAACCTAAGGCTGTAATAAAAGACAAACCCCAAATGTGATGTGCAATGGGATCAAACTTAAAAAACAGTTGGTGCAAAGCGAACTTCTTAAATGCACTTAAGAGTCGTTTGACCAAACGACTAGAGAGTACTTCTTGTAAGCATAGACATCATCGTCCGTTTTTCATGCTGGCATGGGTTAAACAAATGATTCATTTACGTTATTTAATGTTTGTAAAATGTATCATAGGTGCAGGAGTGGCTGTGTGGTAAGTAGCTTGCTAACCAGCCACATGGTTCCGGGTTCAGTCCCACTGCGTGGCATCTTGGGCAAGTGTCTTTTGCTATAGCCCCGGGCCGACCAATGCCTTGTGAGTGGATTTGGTAGACGGAAACTGAAAGAAGCCTGTCGTATATATGTATATATATATGTGTGTGTGTATGTGTTTGTGTGTCTGTGTTTGTCCCCCTAGCATTGCTTGACAACCGATGCTGGTGTGTTTACGTCCCCGTCACTTAGCGGTTCGGCAAAAGAGACCGATAGAATAAGTACTGGGCTTACAGAGAATAAGTCTCGGGGTCGATTTGCTTGACTAAAAGGGGGTGCTCCAGCATGGCCGCAGTCAAATGACTGAAACAAGTAAAGAGTAATATCTCTGTCATAGAATTCTGACTTACAAACCGTCTTGACTTTTTTTTTTTTTACTTTATCGTATTTCATTTAAACTTCCATCACAACATCTGAGATTCTATATGAACATATGAAGGGCAGGAAAATTCCTCCCTGTATTCCACAGCTGAATTTCATAACCAAATTTGAATGTGTCCTCACATTTCTAAAAGAAATGCTAGTTTTTCCCCTGGTGTAATTTATTTATTTATTTGAAAGCCTTCTTAGATATCAACGGATGAAAGAAATTATTAACAATTTATGAAGAAAAATTTGGTAGCGATTCCATGCAGGAAAATTTCGATATGAAACTTATGGTCAACTTAGTATTTTCTCTCGTTTTTAATTCCAAATATTTTAGTATATGCTAGAGAATTCCTTTTGGTCAGTTTGTGAAAATAAGTAACTGAAGACTAACTGATGGTGCAATGTTAATATGGATAATTAACGAAGGTTATTAACATCTGATCAATAATTGATTACTTTTTTTTAAGCAACCGTTTTGTCAGTCAAAGGGTTTAACCACAATTTTTGTTACAGTATTTTCCCTCGAAAATAAAATAAAAATAATAATAATAATAATAATAATAATACTAATAATAATAATACTGATAATAATAATAATAATAATAATACTAATAATAATAATACTGATAATAATAATAATAATAATAATAATAATAATAATAATAAGTATAAGTATAATAATTAGAAGAAAGAGAATCAATTCTATCACAAATTGTGACATTTCTGGTTATTTATTAACCTCAAGTGTCAAGTTCGTGAAAGAGTAGGTCAAATTATTATAAAGCGTACACCGTTTCCTTCTAACTACTAATAGACATTTTCAGGATTTCTTTCCAAGAATTCAATTCTATTATCAGAGTTATTTTCCTCACATTATTCTTTAAATTGATTTTATATCGACATAAAACAAAAATGCAATCCGGAAAATATTTCCTCAAAATGATAAGGAAAGTTTACTTGATGTTTTTGCAAAAATCTGGAAAGATAAAATAAAATTGTCTTATTCTTGAGAGTAGAATTTTTCGTTCGTTTTTGCACAAGTCTCTTTTGGTTTTGAATTATGTTCTGGATTTTTAAGTTGAATTTTCATCTAGGTATCAAAATTCCGATAAATTTAATATTTCACACGAGATAAAAGTTTTTTATGATTATTTTAATAACGACCTCTAAGATATGCAGAAGTATACCTGTGTGATTAAGTTCGTCTTGCAACCAGGTAAATCTGGATTTAATCTTATTGTGGAGAACCTTGAACCAAGATATATCATCTTAATGTAATTTGGAACGCAAAAAGTTTGAGAAATCTAGCTATACACACATGCGTATGTGTATACGGTGAGGGCGCGTGGCTTAGTGGTTAGGGCATTCGGCTCATGATCGTAAGGTTGTGAGTTCGATTCCCGGCGACGCGTTGTGTCCTTGAGCAAGACACTTTATTTCACGTTGCTCCAGTCCACTCAGCTGACAAAAATGAGTTGTACCTGTATTTCAAAGGGTCAGCCTTGTCACTCTCTGTGTCACGCTGATTATCCCCGAGAACTACGTTAAGGGTACACGTGTCTGTGGAAAGCTCAGCCATCTGCACGTTAATTTCACGAGCAAGCTGTTCCGTTGATCGTATCAGCTGGGACCCTCGTCGTCGTAACCGGCGGAGTCTTTTTAAATGTGTATACGTGCGTATCTAAATATGAACGAATAAATCAGAAAATCAGTGTTCTTCAAATGTAATAAGTTATATTTTTTACCTTGTAACTGCGTTACAGTAATCTCTCGACTATCGCGGATCTTACATTCCAAAACACCCCACGATAGGTGACAATCCACCAAGTAGAGACAGTACTGTACTGCATATTTTAAAAATTATTTTCATAATTTGTATACATTAGGCGCAGGAGTGGCTGTGTGGTAAGTAGCTTGTTAACCAACCACATGGTTCCGAGTTCAATCCCACTGCGTGGCATCTTGGGCAAGTGTCTTCTGCTATAGCGTCCGGCCGACCAGAGCCTTGTAAGTGGATTTGATAGACGGAAACTGAAAGAAGCCCGTCGTATATATGTATATATATATATATGCGTGTGTGTGTATATGTTTGTCCCCCTAGCATTGCTTGACAACCGATGCTGGTGTGTTTACGTCCCCGTAACTTAGCGGTTCGGCAAAAGAGACTGATAGAATAAGTACTAGGCTTACAAAGAATAAGTCCTGGGGTCGATTTGCTCGACTAAGGGCGGTGCTCCAGCATGGCCACAGTTAAAGGACTGAAACAAGTAAAAGAGTAAAGTGAGATTTATTTTATTATAAATGCAAAACAACACCACGGAGGAATTGACGCAAGCTTAAATATTAAACCGCGATAGGCGAACCGTGATAGGCGAACCGCGATAGGCGAACCGCGATAGGTGAACCGCGATAGGCGAACCGCGATAGGTGAACCGCGATAGGTGAACCGTGATAGGTGAACCGTGATAGGCGAACCGTGATAGGCGAACCGCGATAGGCGAACCGCGATAGGTGAACCGCGATAGGTGAACCGCAATATGGCGACAGATTACTCTATAAGCAAACTCGTGTCACTCTGGATTTCAGTAATGCCGTGAATGGCTCTTCATAACAAATACCATTAGTGTTCCCCTTTTACAATATAAAAGTAAAATTGAAAACGGGCGCAAGTTTTCAGAGGTGTAATATTATATCCGTCATTCACTAATATTTTGTCTTCAGAAGATAATGAATGGGAAGCACTCCGTCGGTTACGACGACGAGGGTTCCGGTTGATCCGATCAACGGAACAGCCTGCTCGTGAAATTAACGTGTAAGTGGCTAAGCACTCCACAGACACGTGTACCCTTAACGTAGTTCTCGGGGATATTCAGCGTGACACAGAGTGTGACAAGGCTGGCCCTTTGAAATACAGGTACAACAGAAACAGGAAGTAAGAGTGAGAGAAAGTTGTGGTGAAAGAGTACAGCAGGGATCACCACCATCCCCTGCCTGAGCCTCGTGGAGCTTTTTAGGGGTGTTTTCGCTCAATAAACACTCACAACGCCCGGTCTGGGAATCGAAACCGCGATCCCACAACCGCGAGTCCGCTGCCCTAACCACTGGGCCATTGCACCTCCGTTCAGAAGATAAACACATTTTGTGACAGCAGAATTTGAACTCAGAGCAGAAGATGAAACTACATTTGCAGTTCATTTAGTCTTTGGTATCAGATAAGGCGGCGATCTAGCAGAATCGTTAGCACGCCGGGCGAAATGCTTTGTGGTATTTCGTCTGCCGCTACGTTCTGTGTTCAAATTCCGCCGAGGTCGACTTTGCCTTTCATCCTTTCGGGGTCGATTAAATAATTACGAGTTATGCACTGGGATCGATATAATCGACTTAATCCGTTTGTCTGTTCTTGCTTATCCTCTCTGTGTTTAGCCCTTTGTGGGTAGTAAAGAAATAGGTAACAGATACTGGATACCACAGATCCACTATTCTTAAAAGACGTTAAATACGAGCAAAATCATGTGTACGAAACTCTTTCAAAACTGGAAGATTTATTTTTACTTGAAGTGTTCAGCTGAAATAAACTATTTGTAGAAAATCAAATTGTCTGCTATGAATTTTAATTCTTGTACTAATTATAGTTATCGATAGTTTGGCTAATTCAGTAATTACATTTAAACAAATTGTGAAAATTGTAGAAGACAAATATATAAAATGTCTCACTTAATCTCTTAATCTCAGCTAAAATATCTGAAACAAACGAAATCGTTCTGTACAGAACATGCTGTATAGACTCGGTGATTATCAGCATTTTCAATCTTGCATCAACGAACTGAAAAGAAAATCTGAAGAAGCATTCTCTGGTTGCACTTTCTAGAATATATCTATGGTGTTATCTTGTATGCAGGGTAATGAACCCCATGCACAGCAGACCGACGATTCCCAACATTCGGCTTGCGGTAGAATTCTGATAACATCACGTAGACGGAATCTTTTATTTTATTTGATGGAAATAAAATACTCATGAAGATATTACATGTTAAATCTATTGGTGTACGGGGCTGCAATGTAATATATACTGTAAACAAAAACTAGAGAACATTTCTACGAGTATTAAATATGAAGTTAAAATATTGTTATGTCAAATATATAAAGGAAGTATCATGGAGAATTATTAATGAGCTAAAATGAGGAGAACCACTGAAAACATAATTATCTAACCGCCAATCAGCTTGAAACATTGCATATATAAAATACTGAATACGTAACTTATATTTCTATACTACCCACAAGGGGCCCTAAACACAGAGGGGACAAACAAGGACAGACAGAGGGATTAAGTCTATTATATCGATCCCAGTGCGTAACTGGTACTTATTTAATCGACCCCGAAAGGATGAAAGGCAAAGTCGACCTCGGCGGAATTTGAACTCAGAACGTAGCGGCAGACGAAATACCTATTTCTTTACTACCCACAAGGGGCTAAACACAAAAAGGACAAACAAGGACAGACAGAGGGATTAAGTCGCTTATATCGACCCCAGTGCGTAACTTGTACTTATTTAATCGATCCCGGCAGAATTTGAACTCAGAACGTAACGGCCGACGAAATACGGTTATGGTTACACATTTCGCCCGGTGTGCTAACGATTCTGCCAGCTCGCCGCCTTACTGAATACGTAACTTATATTTCATTTATCTGACCAGTTAACTCTGAACTTTGTAACTGCATTCGCACAGCTAATTTATTCAATAAACACGACAAAGGCACTGATATATAATGTTCGAAATTCTTTAGATACAGAGCGAAAAACTTAAAGTCAGATTCATAATTTTTAAGTATTCAGTACTATATTCCTGCTTTATGATTCTAAGTTACATCTAAAATTGGTTTACGTTTTGTTCTTTGCAAATTGAGAAAGTGAGTGTGATACTCCGAGTAAGGTACATAAAGTACTGATTGTACCTGAATAATTCAATATAATTCAATTAATGATGCTAGTAAGGAACATACGATGCATTAATTTACATGGAAACTAACAAGGAATTTTTTTTTCTTTTGAACACTGTTCTATTTTGAGAATTGCCACTGTTTTGTAATATTTTCTTGATTTTTTCCTCTGAAACGTATGCTAGATATTTGTATATTAAACGTATCGTAAGAATTTTTCTCTCAATTACTAATGTTCATTGATCAGTAGTCCTAATAATGCTCTTTACTCTTTTACTTGTTTCAGTCATTTGACTGCGGCCATGCTGGAGCACCGCCTTTAATCGAGCAACTCGACCCCGTGACTTTTTCTTTTGTAAGCCCAGTACTTATTCTATCGGTCTCTTTTGCCGAACCTCTAAGTAACGGGAATATAAGCACACCGGCATCGGTTGTCAAGCAATGCTAGGGGGACAAACACAGACACTCAAACACACACACGCATATATATATATATATATATATATATATATATATATATATATATATATATATATACACGTATATACGACGGGCTTCTTTCAGTTTCCGTCTACCAAATCCACTCACAAGGCTTTGGTCGGCCTGAGGCTATAGTAGAAGACACTTGCCCAAGGTGCCACGCAGTGGGACTGAACCCGGAACCATGTGGTTGGTAAACAAGCTACTTATCACACAGCCACTCCTGCGCCTAATCGTTACATATAATCAGTCAATCTCCTATTATTGTTTCTATATCAAAGTAGGTATACTTTTGGTGATTGGACTTTAGAGTCTCGTACAGACCAATAATCATAAGTCGATTTCATCCACCCCAGTGTTCAACTCGTACTTATTTCATCCACCCTAAAAGGATGAAAGGCAAAATTAACCTCGGCGGAAATTTGAACCCAGAACATATTGACAGAATGCCGCTAAGCATTTTGTCCGGTGTACTAACGATTCTGCCAGTTCGCTGCATCCAAGAGATCAATAATACTTGTTCTCTTAGTTTATCATTCTGTCGTGTTTGTTCTCTTTCGAATTAAATGCAAAATGCTTCAAGTAATTTTGAGCTGATTCATTTAATCCAGTGAAGAAGATTTTAATTTTTTACTCAGGAATTTAGAATTCTAATCACACCTTCTCTTTTATTAATCTTTATAGTTAAAAGTGGATAGCTATATTTAAAATGACGAGCCAAAATATATTAAGTATATTTATAATATATAATTAAGTATATTTGTGACGAGAAGAGAAAAGGGATCTTTTCGGTATGAACGGCTGTTTTTTCTAGCGATGTCATATGAAATTGTCACCCATTATTATGACCCTAGTATCGATCTATTGCATTTCAATCTATTTTAGGGTTAGTTAGGGTTAGTTGGGGTTAGTTAGGGTTAGTTGGGGTTAGTTAGGGGTGGGAAGAATGGTATCTTTTTTTCTTCACAAATGTAAATAAACCCAATCTGTTTCTTAAACGAGGGACATATTCATACGGCACAGAATGCAGTTTACCTCAATGGACGTCAGTGATTGGTTGAAATTGCAGAAATTGAAGTAAAAAACAACAAATATCTTACAAACTATAGAATTTTCTCAATAAAGCCAAGAGAAAAAGATGTTTTATAAACACATTCTACCAGTATACGAAGTTTAAAATTTTTTAGTTACCTAGAAATTATGTTAAAAACTGCCGTTCAAACCGAAAAGATCCGAGAAAAGAATTACTTTTAATAGCGATACTTGTCAATAACGACGAAGGAATAGACAACAAAATTTAAATTGTTTATAAATTAAAGGATGACATGTTTTGGGAAGTTAGTGTGATCTTTGGTTTCGCTATAGCAACAAAACCAGACATTTTGGCGAGAGACAGTTTTCACAACAAAACATCTCAAAATCAAGCTAGGATCTGATACTTATATGTAAATCTTCTTGACTGTGGAGGTCTAATAAGACCGAAACATAACAGGAATTGTCATTGTAAATACTTAACATCAAATTCACTTCCAAATTCTGTTGTATTCATTGAATTTTAATCAGTTCGTAATTCATGGATGAGAATGACCATGCAAATTAATATATATTTATATACACTACAATATATTTTATTGTTTCAGTCTTTTATTTAACTCGACCCCGAAAGGATGAAAGGCAAAGTCGACCTCGGCGGAATTTGAACACAGAACGTAACGGCAGACGAAATACCCATTTCTTTACAACCCCCAAGGGGCTAAACACAGAGAGGACAAACAAGGACAGACAAACGGATTAAGTCGATTATATCAACCCCAGTGTGTAACTGGTATTTCTTTAATCGACCCCGAAAGGATGAAAGGCAAAGTCGACCTCGGCGGAATTTGAACTCAGAACGTAGCGGCAGACGAAATACCACAAAGCATTTCGCCTGGCGCGCTAATGATTCTGCCAGCTCGCCGCCTTATCTGATACCAAAAACTAAATGAACTGCAAATGTAGTTTCATCTTCTGCTCTGAGTTCAAATTCTGCTGTCACTAAATGTGTTTATCTTCTGAAAACAAAATATTAGTGAATGACGGATATACTATACGTGCGTGCATTTAGGCAATGTTGAAGAACATTTGTGTGCGTCTGTAGGTGATACTTGACGATTGACAACATGGAAGATATAACAGGTTTTCTCGTTAAATTTGTCATGTTGTATGTGTTCTACATTATATTAGACGTTAAGGAAAATTGAACAGATAAATAGATTGGTGGATGTCAACATCAAAGCACAAGGACAAATTAACCTATGTCGAACATGTATTCTAAGAGTAATATATAAACACAAGAATCAGGTGAGAACACAATGACCAAGTTCCTTGTGGAATCTGAGTTAACTATGATTTTTTATTCACCATACGGTTTTACACAGAGCGGACACTACAACACATTGGGGACACAAAACATCAAAAAAATAATCGTATGATAAGATGAGAAAAAAGATGAAAATGATAGATGAAAGTCATGTTAACTGCCCCATTAGTCAACATCACTTGTCCTCTTTCCTATATCACTGCGAAAATTTTCCTCATATTTTTCCCCAAATTTTCCTATCTTTTCCCAAAATTTTTTCTCATATCTTTCCCTAAATTTTTCCTCATATCTTTTCCCCAAATTTTCCTGATATTTTTTCCCCAAATTTTTCCTCATATCTTTTCCCCAAATTTTCCTCATATCTTTTCCACAAATTTTCCTCATATCTTTTCCCAAATTTTTCCTCATATCTTTTCCCCAAATTTTCCTCATATCTTTTCCCCAAATTTTCCTCATATCTTTTCCCAAAATTTTTCCTCATATCTGTTCCCAAAATTTTCCTCATATCTTTTCCCCAAATTTTCTTCATATCTTTTCCCAAAATTTTTCTCATATCTCTTCCCCAAATTTTCCTCATATCTTTTCCCCAAATTTTCCTTGTATCTTTTCCCCAAACTTTTTCTCGTATCTTTTCTCGAGTTCATCCTTCTTTTCCTGCGCCAATGTTCCTTATTAAGTTCCTCCTCCTGATTTTTCGACAATACTCCATCCATTCCCTCATGGTTTTCGTATTTTTGACTACAGTGTAACCTGGCAGTGGGCCCTTCGCTCTTTGTCACAGTGCAGTCAGTCTCGTTGCTCCTTGAATCTTCTAAATCTATTGAATCAAAATCCGTTGAGTCTATAACATTAATAAATTCTACAAGCTCTACAAGGAAGTGACATTTAAAGGACCTTTTGGATTTGAGGAATATCCAGCATATTTTATAGACACAGAAAACCTCTTTCTCGTGAAATGTCATACATCCATTATATATTGATCTACAAAACAGAAAAAATAGGTTGTTTTTAAATGTTTTCTTTAAGACAAAAGGACAGAGTTTTGCTCGTTCAGCAGCTTGGCCTATTAAGAAACAATGGCAATATCACCGCAAAAATTAGGCAAGCATAATTTTCACATTACATTATTAAACAATGGCGGTAATTTTCTTTTCCCATTTCGAAGAAATATTTACTTCAGCTTAAAAGTCAATAGTATTTTGTTCATTTTTGAAATAGATTATGGATGACGATAACAAATACCAAAGGCTCGAGATCTGGGTGACCTCAACGCATGCGTAAGACTACGTATGAGAGAAGGGAAAAACTGCAATGCAAAGGGGGAAAATAACTACATCAGTAGTTCCATAAATAACAGTAATACGAAATGGTAGCTGAGGCAGAAGCTACGCTTTCTGACCGAATATTTTTAGATTATCTGAAAAGCCAGTAAATCATAGAACGAGATTTACGCTTTTACTCTTTTCAGTCATTTGCTGTGGCCATGCTGGAGCACCACCTTTAGTCGAGCAAATCGACCCAGGACTTATTCTTTGTAATCCTAGTACTTATTCTATCAGTATCTTTTGCCGAACCGCTAAGTTACAGGGACGTAAACACACTAGCATCAGTTGTCAAGCGATGTTGGAGGGATAAACACAGAGACACACACACACACACACACACACACACACAACACACATATAATATTATATATTATATATATATTATATATATATATATATATATATATATATATATATATACATATATATGCCGGGCTTTTTTCAGTTTTCGTCTACCAAATCCACTCACAATTTGAACTGCAGTTATTACGATGTGGTGAAAGTCAGAAATGCAGCCATCTTTGACAGAAAAACTAACCATTAAAATCATTTAAGTAGCATTTACACAATTTACATCAGTCTTTTTAAAACATTGGTTATATCTGAATTTTGGTGGTTGCATCCTCCTGCCTTCGGCACTTTTATTGCTGCCTTAAGCAATTTTCAAAAATTTCTCGATGGAACGCTTCTGCTTGACTCGTTCAAGCTTTTTGGATTCCCAACAGCACAAGTACTTCTCGAAAATTCGAGATTTTCTTTAAATTACTTTTCTAGCAGGACTACATTTTAATCACAAAAATATAATTACGATTTCTTGAAAGGGAAACTTAGAGAAATAGTCATATTGCAAGAAAGGGGGGAAATATTACCTCGATAGTGTGACAAAGAGAAAGCTGTTAATCTTAGCAGGCTACATGATTGCATTCAGGGTAGCGAGCTGGCAGAATCATTAGCACGCCGGGCAGAATGCTTAGCGGTATTTCGTCTGTCGTTACGTTCTGAGTTCAAATTCCGCCGAGGTCGACTTTGCCTTTTATTCTTTCGGGGTCGATTAAATAAGTACCAGTTTCACACTGGGGTCGATGTAATCGACTTAATCCGTTTGTCTGTCCTAGTTTGTCTCCTCTGTGTTTAGCCCCTTGTGGGTAATAAAGAAATAGGTATTTCGTCTGTCTTTACGTTCGGAGTTCAAATTCTGCCGAGGTCGACTTTGCCTTTCATCCTTTCGGGGTCGATAAATAAAGTACCAGTTACGCACTGGGGTCGATGTAATCGACTTAATCAGTTTGTCTGTCCTTGTTTGCCTCCTCTGTGTTTAGCCCCTTGTGAGTATTAAAGAAACAGTTACGTTCTGAGTTCAAATTCCGCCGAGGTTGACTTTGCCTTTCATCCTTTCGGGGTCGATAAATTAAGTACCAGTTACGCATTGGGGGTCGATGTAATCGACTTAATCCGTCTGTCTGTCTGTCCTTGTTTGTCTCCTCTGTGTTTAGCCCCCAGTGGGTAGTAAAGAAATAGGTATTTCGACTGCCGTTACGTTCTGAGTTCAAATTCCGCCGAGGTCGACTTTGCCTTTCATCCTTTCGGGGTCGATAAAGTGCTTGTTTCGCACTGGGGTCGATATAATCGACTTAATCCGTTTGTCTGTGTTTGTTTGTACCCTCTATGTGTAGCCCCTTGTGGGCAGTAAAGAAATATACATGATTGCATTAAAGAATATATATGATTGCATTCATGCTACTTACAGTAACTTCAGGTACCACCATTCTCACCTCAGACTTATTATTTCAAAAGAGAAAAAAAAGAAATCTGAAGCGGATAGTAATCGCAGACCAGACGTCAGTTCGATCGTGGCTACACCTAAAGAAAAAATTGCGTATATACGAATACTTACTCTATTAGAATTAGTAGGAAACCTTGAATGTAATTAAACAAAGAAATTACAACTGATATATGTAGTATACTAATAATGTCAACAAATACAGAAATTTCTTCAATTTTCGATTCTTTGGCAAAGTCAGATAGGTCATATGTTTTAGAAGTGGAGAAAAAGATATTAGAGATTGTTCATATATTCTCCTAGTCATTAAGAGTGTCAGTGTAATTGATGAATAGGCAATTAAAGTGGCCCTAGAACTAATAATAACGAGACAGGAGGAAATGTCTATAACTAATTAGTAGTGCAATATATTTTAATAAGAAGACAGAAAAGATTACACTGACTGTTAGGCTTTTAAAATTTCTTCCTCTTCGTTCCGCGTTCAAATCTAGCATGGAGTTCAATTTAAAGTTAAACACATCCAAGATTCAACTCACTTCCACAAATATTTGCCTACAGTTTGCAAGACTAATATATTTTCTAAGCTATTTGTGTCTAATTGATCGTGGATATTAAATTTAATTCGTCAGGTGTATACACACTGTAAACCTGTTATATACTTAGAAATGTTCGTTAATTTATATTATGCTGAGGATCTACAACTTTCTTATTATCCAAATAATATATTTCAAAAGTAAAAATATATGGAATAATGATAACTGCGGTCAAACTACCTTTCTCGCCCATTTCAGCTGCGCTTTCTCATTAGGAAGTAGATTTGAGCGATATATATATATATATAGGGAGAGTTTACGAAAAAGATAAAAGACGAAGACAGGTGGTGCACAAAACAAACAGATGTTTTAGTATAACGCTGAGGAATAGAAAAAGTCTTTTACGTTTCGAGCCTACGCTCTTCTACAGAAAAGGACACAGAAAAAAAACAAGGAGAGAAAAAAATGTGTATAGTGGCTAAAAAGTAGGTTCACTGTTATCCCGTAGGCATTTTAATTTTCTTTTAAAACATTACATTTAAATTTCTTTCTTACATTTAACTAAATTAACATAGAATAATGGTTTCAGATTTTTTTTTATAATTAAAATCTGAAATGTTAATATATGAATGCGAAAGAGATAGTTGAATGACTGTAAACCTACTTTTGGGACACTTTTTGGTTAGGGTTAAAATTTTAGGGTTAGGGTTGTCATAAATAACAGTGACATACGAAATATACACCACCAGAAGTTCTTGTTGACAAACAACGGCAGTAATTTTATTCAGCAGAATACACGTCATCGATTGGTTGAAATTACCGAAATACGAGAACTTTAAGATGAAATAACTTCGTAAATATAAGTTTTTCTCAAAAATACTAACAGTAAAATATGTTTTATATGGCACATTCTACCAGTGTCCGAAGTTTGAAAGTGTTTAGTTACAAAAAATTATTTTTTAAATCTGTAGGTCAGAAGGTAAAGATCCGAGCTCTGTATTTTCGGTTGCCTTGAACTGTTAACAAGGCGTAGCTTGAGGAATTTTAAATCCAAGGAACAGTGAATACTGACTGCAAGTTAACAAAGTTCAACTGCAAACATGTGAAAATGGTAACCATTCCAGCCGAAAGAAAATATCTGACTAAAGTCACCATAATTGTGGGGGCAAGTTTCAGCATATGGTAGCAAATATTATAGAAAGCCTCATTACTTATTTCTTTATTACCCACCAGGGGCTAAACATAGAGGGGACAAACAAGGACAGACATAGGTATTAAGTCGATTATATCGGCCCTAGAGCGTAACTGGTACTTAATTTATCGATTTCGCCCGGCGTGCTAAAGTTTCTACCAGCTCGCCGCCATTAAAATATCTATTTCTTTACTACCCACAAGGGGCTAAACACAGAGAGGACAAACAAGGACAGACAAACGGATTAAGTCGATTACATCGACCCCAGTGCGTAATTAGTACTTAATTTATCGACCCCGAAAGGATGAAAGGCAAAGTCGATCTCGGCGGAATTTGAACTCAGAACGTAACAGCAGACGAAATACCTATTTCTTTATTACCCACAAGGGGCTAAACACAGAGGGGACAAACAATGACAGACAAACGGATTAAGTCGATTATATCGACCCCAGTGCGTATCTGGTACTTAATTTATCGACCCCGAAAGGATGAAAGACAAAGTCGACCTCGGCGGAATTTGAACTCACAACGTAATGGCAGACGAAATACCGCGAAGCATTTCGCCCGGCGTGCTAACGTTTCTGCCAACTCGCCACCAATGTTGAAAGTCTATCCGTGTTTGCCACGACTTGTTGTCTTGATAATGGGACATTATATTGGTTCAATTTCAGCATTAGATGCTACAAGAGTAAATAAACAACCCGACGGTTTAGATGAAAAACTTATTGCTGTTAATTATGTCCTATCGAAGAAATAACGACACATCATAATTTCAAGATTTCTGAACTAAATTGAGATGTAAGTCTACAAATTATTTCATAACTGGCATTTATAGGGATGAAATTTTGAACAAAATCCGTTTCGAATTAGAAAAATTTTAAATATTAATGAGTCACGCAGCTTACAAAACCTATAATTTTACGTTTAGCGTTGCTACTCAGTGGCAGTGGTTAAATCGGAGAGAAAATCTGTTTAATTATTTTGTGCATATAGACTTAAAATGCATGTTAATAGTTATTTGGGAAGTCAATTATTTTCATAATTAAGTTATACTAGTAATATTTCTCGTTAAGTGGGCAGTGAATCGCACGAAAGATGGATAAAATTAGAGAAAATCAGCGTAATTAATTTTATATATCTGAGCAAGTGGAGTAGAGAGACGTAATTATAATTTCAAATTTCAATCGACGCTAACTCATTTTCTATATTGTAGCTAATGGAAAACAGCGGTGTAATTAAATTCGAAATACCTGAAGTAAGGAAACAATTTTTAAATTATTATTTAAACAAGGAAGACTTGAAAATAAGTAATTTGTGGCGTGATGAAACGAAGCAAGAGCCTTGTCTTCTTTTTGCATTGTTGTTTCACATATTCTTATATTAATTTTACTGAATAAATCTTCCGATCATTACTAGTTGTAGTAGTAGCAGTAGTAGCAGGCTGTGCATTTCATTGTATTTATATAGTTCTTTTGGAATTGTGTGTTAAGCTTTTGCCTATATTTATGAAATGTAATATTGTGTAAATTAATTCATGTTAAAACTAATTAAAATTGGAATATACTTCACAAAATTATATCTCTTATACACAGGCTGAGTAAAAAAAATGCAACGCTCCAAGAATTTCTGAAATATGCCATCGTTCTCTGCTGTCTCCAATACACAAAATTAATTACACCCGTCATGTTATACCACTTGCTTCCAT
>NC_043017.1:32957334-32989315 GCF_006345805.1 Octopus sinensis | reverse complement strand
CTAAAGGCGCTGCTCCAGCATGGCCACAGTCAAATGACTGAAACAAGTAAAAGAGTATAATGATTTTAATGCTTAGACACTAACTTCTGCAGCAATATTTTAAGTTTTCGTTTTTTTTTTTATTTTGTACTTTCCCAGACTTAGTTGCTATTTGTTCTGTATTTTTCCAGGTTCAATACTTGAGAATATTCTAGGATTCTGTGTCTGCATATTCATTCTGGTGAGATTCTTCATGGTCTGCTGGAATGGCTGTCTTCTTGATATATTTACGCACCATGCAGTTAAAGAGAAGAAATTATGGAAATGCGTTATTACTCGCTTTATCCTACTTTAGACACCATTCTTTGAAAATTGGAAATAATCAAATTAAACATTCATATGGGGGGGGGGAATTGACTTGGATTCCAACAGAGACAAGAACACCAAAAATTATCCAGGTATTTTATTAGCAACCTCAATTATAATTGGGTCGAATTTGAGGAAAAATTTCTTGACAAAAAAAAAGGTGCCTGTTACTTGACCATGTTTCAAACCCTTTCAACTTAAACAACAACAGCAACAACAACTATGCAGATTAAGTTTTCCTCCCAAAGATCATGCAGCAGTACAAAATGTGTGTTTTGTGAAACAACTATAGGCACAGGAGTGGCTGTGTGGTAAGTAGCTTGTTTACCAGCCACATGGTTCCGGGTTCAGTCCCACTGCGTGGCACCTTGGGTAAGTGTCTTCTACTATAGCCTCGGGCCGACCAAAGCCTTGTGAGTGGATTTGGTAGACGGAAACTGAAAGAAGCCCGTCGTATATATGTATATATATATAAGTTTAACAATTGAGGATAACCTCTTAATAAGGAATCTTAACAAGAAGTTATCAGGTAGTTAGCGTGAAAAACCTCATAAAAGAAAAGAATTCGAAAATAATTTTTTTCTTTTGAACAAATTAATTATATCTATATTGTATAGAGGGCATTATTACACATAAATGCCTCACACTAAGAGGGACAAAGTCATTACTACCAAAATTATACTAATCATACCCAATGCAGTTCTTCAAAGCAAGACATTTAAAAAATGAATTTAGTTCTGTATCACCGTGATTTCACATTCAACTTACGTCTTATGATCCTCAACAGAACTGATTCTGCACATCATGATGTGTTCAGAATCAGTTCTGTTGAGGATCATAAGACGTAAGTTGAATGTGAAATCACGGTGATACAGAACTAAATTCATTTTTTAAATGTCTTGCTTTGAAGAACTGCATTTGGGTTTGATTAGTATAATTTTGGTAGTAATGACTTTGTCCCTCTTAGTGTGAGGCATTTATGTGTAATAATGCCCTCTATACAATATATGTATATATATATATATATATATATATATATATGCGTGTGTGTGTGTGTTTGTGTGTCTGTGTTTGTCCCCCTAGCATTGCTTGACAACCGATGCTGGTGTGTTTATGTCCCCGTTACTTAGCGGTTCGGCAAAAGAGACCGATAGAATAAGTACTGGGCTTACAAAAGAATAAGTCCCGGGGTCGAGTTGCTCGATTAAAGGTGGTGCTCCAGCATGGCCGCAGTCAAATGACTGAAACAAGTAAAGGAGTAAAGGAGTAACTAAGTTACCATCTGACTCTGCAGGAATTTGCCAAAGAAGCAAGTCTCTGGAGACTGGGTGCATATGGCTTAGAGGTAAGGGTGTTGGGCTTGTGGTTGTAAGACTGTGGTTTTAATTTCTCAACCAGACGCGACATTGTGTTCTTGAGCAAAACTCATCTCACATTGTTTCAATCCATCCAGATGGAAAAAAAAAAATAAATGTTTCTGCGATGGACTGGTGTACCATCCAAGGACAAATATATACACTACAAATGTCAGAAAATCGGCCTTATGAGTAAATATAACTCAGGAAGAACCTTTTTTAGAGGTGAAAATTTGTGCTACCTGATTTGAAACGAAAACTTAATGGTACATCATGCTGCTCCAAAGTTTGGATTGCTTCAGCTGAACAAGAGGTAGAACCAAGTCACAGTTCACCGGGAGATACTTCTGATGAAAACTATCTGGTAAGTTTTGGGATTTGGTTTGCAAGATTCTTTATATGAGTTTGTGTGTTGAAGCATATTTTTTAGGAAAAAATAAGTGAAAATTTTACCAGTGAGTGTGTTATATTATAAGGCACAAAAAGAAAATGACTCTCCCCAAACACAACAGAATATCTGGTAATTGTTACATCAATTGACAAGACAAATGTATATGTTTGATTGGAAAACGAAATGAAATGAAATGTCATAACATTTGACTTGGTTATCTTTGCCATGGCAATAAAGAATTTCAGAGTGACTCAAATGTGAAGAATATTATGATCATCTTTGTTGCAAGACTTAGGTTTTATTTGAACAACCTCACTTAAATTTCCAGCTATAAGCAGCAGCCTCGGTATATAACCATAAAAGACATGAGCAGTCTCTTGAAAGAACAGGAACCCCTACGCAAACGCTTACAGCCAATCAATATTGGTTGGCATTTATCAACTAAGGGAAGCAAACTTCAAATGTGGGTTAAGTGAGCTTACTCTCAATTTGCAATTCGAACATTCTGGAGGCTTTTGCCCATGGTTATGTAAACTGTTGGTTTGGAGCCCATGCCAAAAGTCAAATGACATTCCATGTGGAACTTTATCACTTTGTTCCACTATATGTACTCTCACCTCCCTCTACTTGTCCTTACATAATGCTCTATGAATACATGAGTGGCTGTATGGTAAGTAGCTTGCTTACCAACCACATGGTTCTGGGTTCAGTCCCACTGCGTGGCAAGTGTCTTCTACTATAGCCTCGGGCTGACCAAAGCCTTGTTTGTGGATTTGGTAGACGGAAACTGAAAGAAGCCCGTCGTATATATGTATATATGTATGTGTATGTGTGTGTGCATATGTTTGTGTGTCTGTGTTTGTCCCCCAGCCAACATCGCTTGACAACCGATGCTGGTGTATTTACATCCCTGTAACTTGGCGGTTTGGCAAAAGAGACCGATAGAATAAGTACTAAGCTTACAAAGAATAAGTTCTGGGGTTGATTTGCTTGACTAAAGGCAGTGCTCCAGCATGGTCACAGTCAAATGACTGAAACAAGTAAGAGTAGAGTATACTCTCCTAATTTAAAAAAAAATAATAATAATTTAACGGGGGTAATTCTTGGGTGAGCAGACTGTAATTGGATAAAATGAAGTACTCAAAGAGATATCGCATTACTTGGTTCAGGAACGGAAGCCACGACCTTATGATTGGGAATATTAACACCCTTCCAATTATAGCATATACATTCAAATACACACACAAACACACTCTTCCCTTCATACACATACATATATGCAAACAGATGTGAGAATACATGTGTGTATATGTGTGTGTGTTTGTTTCCCACTGCTTGTCAACTGGAGATGAATTATTTGTATTATCTATTTCTTTACTACCCACAAGGGGCTAAACACAGAGAGGACAAACAAGGACAGACAAAGGGATTAAGTTGATTACATCGACCCCAGTGCATAAATGGTACTTTATTTATCGACCCCAAGAGGATGAAAGGCAAATTCGACCTCGGCGGAATTTGAACCCAGAACGTAACGGTAGACGAAATACAGCTATACATTTCACCCGGCGTGCGAACCTTTCTGCCAGCTCACCGCCTTATTATTTGTATTATCGGCACTTAATGGTTCGGTAAAAGTACCAGGCTCCAAAGCGAAAATAAGAACTGAATTGATTTGATCATTTGCACCATTGGTTCTCAATATAGGTGGTACTGCCCTGAAGGGGGTATTCGGCATGTTGATTGGGGCATTGGTTTTCAGCAGGCGGTAGATAACATAATTATCATATTAATTTTCACCTATAGTAGTAATTGTATTTTACATGATAAGACTAGTAATGGCAATTAAAATAAAATGACATCTCATCAGGCACAAGGAAGTCATTAACTTGCAGTGTATAAAGTAAATTTACAACATTTTTCTTTATTGCACAGGAGTGGCTGTGTGGTAAGTAGCTTGCTTACCAACTACAAGGTTCCGGGTTCAGTCCCACTGCGTGGCACCTTGGCAAGTGTCTTCTACTATAGCCTCGGGTCGACCAAAGCCTTGTGAGTGGATTTGGTAGATGGAAACTGAAAGAAGCCTGTCGTATATATGTATATATATGTATGTGTCTGTGCTTGTCCCCCCCCCAACATCGCTTGACAACCGATGCTGGTGTGTTTACGTCCCCGTAACTTAGCGGTTCGGCAAAAGAGACCGATAGAATAAGTATTGGGCTTACAAAGAATAAGTCCCGGGGTCGATTTGCTCGACTAAAGGCAGTACTCCAGCAGGGCCGCAGTCAAATGACTGAAACAAGTAAAGAGAGTAAAGAGAGCCTGGAAGATTGATTTGAGATACAAGGCATATTTTAAAAATATGCCTGCTCAAGGATCATAATAGCATGAAACTATTGGTATCTCTTTCGGTTGTGTATTTAATTTGATATATAAATATATCTTTTACCTGTTTCAGTCATGAGACTGCAGCCATGCTGGGGCACTGCCTTGAAGAATTTCTTTAGTCGATTGTATTGACCCCAGGACTTATATTTGTATAAGCCTGGTGCTTATTCTATCAGTCTCTCTTTGCTGAACCACTATGTTATGGGGGACGTAAACACATCAACACCAGCTGTCAAATGGTGGTAAGGAGGTAAACACAATTATAAAGACACACATGCATTGACAGATACATACATACATACATATATATATATATATATATATATATATATATTGGTCGCTATGATAGATCGTTAGCCACTACACACTTTTTTTTTCTCTCCTTGTTTTTTCTGTATCTCTTTCTGTAGAAGAGCGTAGGCTCGGAACGTAAAAGATTTTTTCTATTCCTGAGCGTTATACTAATACATCTGTTTGTTTTGTACACCACCTGTCTTCGTCTTTTGTTTTTTCGTAAACTCTCCCTATATATATATATTAACCGGTGTTGTTCAAACGATGAATAGCCTTCGCGTAAGCCATTGGTTCGTTTTGTTCTTACTTTATTATCATCTAATAATCATCTCATAATAATGACTTTTATGACTTTTATGACTACCTCAGTCAATCTAAATGTATATATTTGTCGTTACCTGTCATAAATAGCCTTTTTCTATTTGCAATATGCATTTTAGTTGATTTTTCATATTTGTTTATATATATATATGTACACACACACACATGACAGGCTTCTTTCAGTTTCCGTCTACCAAATCAACTCACAAGGCTTTGTTCGACCCAAGGTTATAGCAGAAGACACTTGCCCAAAGTGCTATGCAGTGGGACTGAACCTGGAACCATGTGGTTGGAAAGCAAGCTTCTTACCACACAGCCACGACCAAATTCCCTACTAAAACACTGAAAAAATATCAACAAGTAATAGTAATATTTTTAGTGTAAATTGATGATTGAGATGCTATAGGGTTGCAATAGGCAAAGTAGACTTCAGACCACGTTGCCTAGAAAAATTATAAATCATAGAAACGGTAATTTTGAGTTTGGTGGTTGCCATCATAAGCTCCTGGATATTTTACAATAAACTAATACTTTAATCAGAGATGTAAGCAGGAGTGGCTGTGTGGTAAGTAGCTTGTTAACCAACCACATGGTTCCGGGTTCAGTCCCACTGCGTGGCATCTTGGGCAAGAGTCTTCTACTATAGCCCCGGGCCGACCAATGCCTTGTGAGTGGATTTGGTAGACGGAAACTGAAAGAAGCCTGTCGTATATATGTGTGTATATATATATATGTGTGTGTGTGTGTGTGTGTATTTTTGTGTCTGTGTTTGTCCCCCTAGCATTGCTTGACAACCGATGCTGATGTGTTTACATCCCCGTCACTTAGTGGTTCGGCAGAAAGAGACCGATAGAATAAGTACTGGGCTTACAAAGAATAAGCCCCGGGGGTCGATTTGCTCGACTAAAGGCGGTGCTCCAGCATGGCCACAGTCAAATGACTGAAACACGTAAAAGAATAAGGAAAAGAATAAATAAAGATTAAAGCAGCATATATTTTGTGGGGAAGAAAATGTTATGATTGTAATGAGTAGCAATGGTTTTGGAACAAGAACTAGGAATAAACGAACAGCTTTCTTGAATATGGTGAGAAAAAAATATTGTGAACTGAAGGATAAAAAAAAACAGAACTTGAAATATTTACTGCTGAGTCTTGCTGAGTTTTATGACATATTGTGTGTAACCAATCAGAGAACGGAATTGTAGAAGAGATTGAAGAGAAATGTGCAATAATAATAATAATGATAATAATAACAGTAATAATAATCACGAGAACAATAAATAATAAATAAGAAACAACACCAAATTAAACAACACTAAACATGGAAATATATAATCAGTGTACATATGTATGTATATATATATATATATATATATATATATATATATATATGTGTGTGTGTGTGTGTGTATATATTGTGTGGTAAGGCTTCTTCAACAATGAGAAAAGCATTTGATCAACTAACAGAGTAAAGATAATGTTATGATAAAACCTGGGTAGCTGTATTTAAGAAAAATTGTGGTTTTTATTGTAACATTTTATATGATTTGTGTATTTATGTATGCATGTATATATATATATATATATATATATATATATATATATATATATATATGCATGTATGTATATATAAGTCTTTATATATGTGTTTTTATTATTTGAGGGAATATAATCCAAAACTTACAAGGAAAATGAATTCAATTTAGAAATACTAAATCAAATTCCACAACAATATATATTATATACATTATATTATTATATAATATTATATACATTATATACTTTATATTATACCTATTATATACATTATATTATTCTTGTAATTTACTTAATCTTTACTTTTCAATTGTTATTTTAATTTTAACTTTTCTATTATATTTTTCGAGATGGTGTAATTTAATTATTCATTTTGAATTGATAAAAATGTGTTTTTTTTCTAATATTTTATATATATGTATATATATATATATATATAAATATATATATATATATATATATATATATATGTATATATATGTATATACAAGTCTTTATCTATTCATCTATATGTTGGAGATGTAGTAGCACTTCCATGATTGAATATTCTGCTTATTTTTAACCATTTTTGGAACTGGTGGAACCCATTTCTCTCCAGGTTTTCTTGAAAGAGAAACACAAACATCGACCTCAGTTCAGAACTGGTATTTTATTCATAGACCCTGAAAGAATGAAAGGCAAATTTGACTCCAACAGACCATCACCTAAGAGCATAGAGAGTCAGAAAGAATGCTGCAGAGCAAACTTTCCATTATATTGAGTGAAAGCAGGGTGAGGCAAGATGTCTGTGGAGGTTTTCATTCTTCACTTCTGAGGACAATGTTTTTATTTCCATGTTCAGAGTGCTTCGGTAATAACCTTTGTCTTGTAACTTTTGGGATTGTCTGACAGATTTGTGTTGTTTTCCATTGTTTTAGGGAGAAAGGGAGAAACTCATGTAATACTTACAGTGTTTAATAAAATGAAGTAGCATGAAACGATTGTACTACTCTACCTTGGATATCCTTGTTGCTTATTTTGAATATATTAGCAACAAGGATATCCAAGGTAGAGTAGTACAATCGATTCATGCTACTTCATTTTATTAAACACTGTAAGTATTACATCAGTTTTAAAATGTCGAGCAATCTTCAGCCACAGATAGGATTTTTTAATTCAATGGACAATGCACATTTATACACTTATTTAATTTGCCAACATTACAAAGAGGGTAGATATATAGACACAGAGGTTAATTTCATCATTAAGAACATGGTGGTAGTATGTCCTTCTCCATCTGTAGATTATATATATATATATATATATATATATATACTAACACACACACACATTCATGCATGCAAATACACACACGCACACACATATATATAGGCTCAGGAGTGGCTGTGTGGTAAGTAGCTTGCTTACCAACAACATGGTACTGGGTTCAATCCCACTGCATGGAACCTTGGGCAAGTGTCTTCTGCTATAAGCCTCAGGCTGACTAAGGCTTTGTGAGTAGATTTGGTAGACGGAAACTAAAAGAAGCCCATCGTATATGTGTGTGTCTATGCTTGTCCACTCACCATAGGTTTACAACCCATGCTGGTGTGTTTATGTCCCCATAACTTAGCAGTTCGGCAAAAGGTTCTGATAGAATTACTACTAGGCTTACAAAGAATAAGTCTTGGGATTGATTTGTTTGACTAAAGGCAGTGCTCCAGCATGGCCACTGTCAGATGACTGGAACTGGTAAAAGGGTAAAAGAGTATATAATAATTAAGGTAGCAGCAAGCAATGAATACCCAAAAGGAAACAAATGTGACTAGGGTGTTAGAAACACCTACATTGCTAGAAATAAGAGCTAAATGCCCTAATGCTAGGAATGGCTGTGTGGTAAGTAGCTTGTTTACCAACCACATGGTTCCGGGTTCAGTCCCACTGCGTGGCATCTTGGGCAAGTGTCTTCTACTATAGCCTCGAGCCAACCAAAGCCTTGTGAGTGGATTTTTGGTAGACAGAAACTGAAAGAAGCCCGTCGTATATATGTATATAAATATATATATATACGTATGCGTGTGTGTGTTTGTGTATCTGTGTTTGTCCCCCTAGCATTGCTTGACAACCGATGCTGGTGTGTTTATGTCCCCATTACTTAGCGGTTCGGCAAAAGAGACCAATAGAATAAGTACTGAGCTTACAAAAGAATAAGTCCCGGGGTCGAGTTGCTTGATTAAAGGCGGTGCTCCAGCATGGCCACAGTGAAATGACTGAAACAAGTAAAAGAGTAAAGAGTCAAAGTGCATAATTGTATGCATACATGGTGACAGGGGTGTCAAATAGCAACCACACCATCGCATTCTTGACTATTTGACACCCCTTGCAATAAACTTAATAGTTGGTAGATATTCTGCCAACTCCTTTTCAATCTCAATTTGAGAGAACACAGTAATGGTGTCGAAAGACTTGGAATACGTCCTCAACAACAATGTTTTCCCATTGAAGTCTTTTACCCACTGGTTGGGGGTGGGTACAATCTCCCACTCCAAAGCTGTGTTTATCTTCTTTACCATGATTGCAGAAAAGAAAGGAAAATCCAAATACACAAAAAAGAACAGAAAGATAGAGGAGAGAAAAAGAGCGAAGGAAGACAGTTCAAGTCACGGCAACAAAATTCTGGCAACTCTGTAATCCTGGCACACAGGTATTCCCCCCAAAAAATGGTTCTCCGGCTCACAGTAGCAGCAGGAACACACAAAAAATCCTCCACGAATTGGTTGAATTTTCAAAATTTTCACAAATTTTGGTGGTGAGACACGTCCACCAAACAACAATTCTCACAGCTAAGTAAGTCAGCACGACTGCAGCAGACAAATATCCGGGACCCAGTGAGGATTTCTTATTTGGAAAAAGAGAAAGGCAAAGTCGATCTCGGCCGAATTTGAACTCAGAACGTAACGACAGATGAAATACCGCTAAGCATTTTGCCTGGCGCACTAACGTTTCTGCCAGCTCGCTGCCCAACACATGTATACTCTACAGAATTTCTCACAAAATATACATAAATACGGAAATATTACTCATAGCACAATGCGACACTATAACAAACACAAAATGCTCCAATCAGAAACAAAACTAAAAAATTGATTAATGATGACAAAAAAAAAAACTTAACAGTCATCAATCAAACAGTGATGGCAAAGTCTCAACACAAATCATATTGGCCCACATTCCAAAATTACTTCATCTTGTAGATGAGACCACAAGTGTCTTGAAACATTGGTGCAGGAGTTGGGAACGATACTCTGCCAGTGGTGAGCTGGCAGAAACGTTAGCACGCTGGGCGAAATTCTTAGCGGTATTTTGTCTGTTGTTACATTCTGAGTTCAAATTCCGTCGAGGTCGACTTTGCCTTTCATCCTTTTGGGGTCGATAAATAAAGTACCAGTCTCACACCGGGATCGATGTAATCAACTTAATCCGTTTGTCTGTCCGTGTTTGTCCCCTCTATGTTTAGCCCCTTGTGGGTAGTAAAGAAATATATACTCTTCCAAATATACGGCAAGAAAGGTATAAGAAATTATGACAAAAAACCTTGAAAAAAGAAAAAGGAAACTGAACACATTCGTGTATTGAATATAACAGTTGTTAATATTCTTGTTTTATATATGTGTATGCATAGATGTATGTGTGTGTGTGTGTAATATGCAGATGTGTGGGGATGTTAAAATAGGTGGAAAGAATAAGAATTCTGCAGAAAGGTGAACGAAGTAAAACAGTAACCCAAGCAGATTGAAGAAATAAATCTAAAATTATAAATAAGAAGCAAAATAAAACGAATATTTAGTCAAGTTATTTACAGTTTTTCATATGCACATAAAACATAAGCAGCAAATGCTAGAATTATTCCAGAATCCTTTAGGGGCTAATAAAATTATTTATACTGTACCATAAAAAAAAAACCTTTGAGTCATTAAGTTGGCACAGAAACCTTCACCATAAACATTGGCAAAGAGAGTGGGTGTGTTTGGGGTAAAAATAAAACATGAGCAAAAAATAGATGGGAAAAGAATAAAAATAGCTGGGAAAATGATGCTGCTAGAAGAGAATAACTTTTAGCTTATTCTCATCAATCATCATTGAAAAAGTTTATGGAAAAGCTGAAGAAATCTATCAAGTAGATATTTTACTTCTTTGCAGGTTTTTATACCTAAACTTATATATTTCTGTTGGCAGTTTTCTCTGCTTATATATGAAAAAAAAAAACAAAAACAAAACAAATGGTGTGCCATGACTCAAAAGATGGTATTTGATCAAGCTGATTGCATCTGTTTTTCATCAGAACTGTGAGAGGCTGAAAAAGCTTTGTTGTGCAGATAAAACTGTTCAGCTCACTCCGAGCTAAAAGACAAAACTATTTATACGAATACTTACCTTATGCACTGGTGCAATAAACTGGACAATTTGATTTTTTTATGTACAGAAATATGTATTAATGTGTAATTAACTTTAGATGTCCTTCCACCTCACAACCTCGCACATCAAACCAAAGAGAGTGCTTCTGTGCGGTCATTCGACTCATTACAAATACTGGCCAAATATCTTCCAAATCACGTTCTGTGCTCTGAACAATTTAATGCTCGTTAATGGTTGAATAAGATACCCTCAACACAAAATAAAAACGCCATAAAATTTGGTAGACGGAAACTGAAAGAAGCCTGTCGTATATATATATCTATATATGTATGTGCGTGTATGTTTGTTTGTCTGTGTTTGTCCCCCTAGCATTGCTTGACAACCGATGCTGGTGTGTTCACGTCCCCGTCACTTAGCGGTTCGGCAAAAGAGACCGGTAGAATAAGTACTGGGCTTACAAAGAATAAGTCCCGGGGTCGAGTTGCTCGATTAAAGGTGGTGCTGCAGCATGGCCGCAGTCAAAATGACTGAAACAAGTAAAAAGAGAAAAAAAAAGAGAAAAGGTAGGTTTGCACCATATCAGATGAGAGCAATACGGAAATACCAAGAATATAAGCAAGAAAAGAATGGATACTAAGTACTCTGCATTCACCAATTATCTTAGAATTTTCTATAATTTCAATAAACAGTCGTACTGACCTTCTCTGGACTCCTATGTTTAGTGTTAAGACTGGTCTCACATAATGACAGACTTCACCGAGAAATGTTTGAGCCAACTAAATGTAGAGGACTAATGTTGATCATTAGTGATGTTCTTGTGAGAGAGAATATCAGATACTCTTATGCAGAAACTGACAGGAATGCATGCATATTTTAAATATGCATCAGAGCAGGTATCTGTCTAAGTAAATGCACACATACATATATGGTGCAGGAGTGGCTGTGTGGTAAGTAGCTTGTTAACCAACCACATGGTTCCGGGTTCAGTCCCACTGCATGGCACCTTGGGCAAGTGTCTTCTACTATAGCCTCGAGCCGACCAAAGCCTTGTGAGTGGATTTGGTAGACGGAAACTGAAAGAAGCCCGTCGTACATATGTGTATATATATATATGTGTGTGTGTGTGTGTTTGTGTGTCTGTGTTTGTCCTCCTAGCATTGTTTGACAACCGATGCTGGTGTGTTTACGTCCCTGTAACTTAGCGGTTTGGCAAAAGAGACCAATAGGATAAGTACTGGGCTTACAAAAGAATAAGTCCTGGGGTCGAGTTGCTCGATTAAAGGTGGTGCTCCAGCATGACTGAAACAAGTAAAAGAGTAAAGAGAGAGAGAATATATTTATATATGTGAACCACACATGTATATATATATATATATATATGTGTGTGTGTGTGTGTGCTCACAAATTGGAATGTGTGCGCAAATGGATATGGGGTTGTCTTCTTTTATGCTTATTTACTTTTATGAATGTGTGTAGGTTTATATGTATGTCAATTAATGCATCTGTAGGATGGGAAATATGCCTGTAAACCCCATAATATATGCAATTATGCATGCATAAAGATGCACATATATGAATACACACCATACATTTTTACTTATACATGTCTATACATGAATGTATATGTGTGTGTGTTTGCACCCATATATGTGTGAGCATGTATGTACAGACGTGCAGACTCATATATATCTATGCATACATTTGTATAATTTTAAATTTGCAATAGCAACTGGAAAAAGTAACATACAACCATGGTTATCTAAATTTGTGTATGCAGATACGAGCACTCACATATACACCTCAAAAATATACTGCATCTCATTCCTATATAATACAAACATATATACACACACATATATATATGCATTAGATATGTGTGTGTGTATGCAATTGAGAGAGAAGAGGGAAATAGATTTTTCCTTGTCCAAAGCATTTAGAATGCTGATAAATAGCTATAGGGTACGGTCAATAGGTCAATATACATGGCTATTAATTTAGCAGTTGAAAACCCCAAAGCTTTTATGCTGAAAGTCTCTCACTAAAATGGTTAAATGCAGCTTTAAAAATTGCTTTTATTGATTGTACTCAGTGGAAGTATTTTGTATTGACTGGTAATATAGATTTTGTTATTTGCAGAGATTGGTATCAAAAGAAGCAGGAATATTATGGACGGCAAACAATTGTACAGCAAATCTTCTTAGGAAGACCAGGGCTGATAGTATTATCCTCTGTGATGATACAAAAACACTGAGCTATGTGTACATACATATGTGTGTGTGTGTGTGTGTGTGTGTGTGTATAAAGAGCACCATACGAGTGTGATCATTGACAGAGTGGCTAACCGGCTTCTGTGCCAGTGGCACTTAAAAGGCACCATTCGAGCGTGATCGTTACCAGCGTCACCTTACTGGCACTCGAGCCCCATGCTAGTAAATTATTAAGAGCACCATCTGAGCATGATCGTTGCCAGAGCGGCTATCTGTCCTCCGTGCCGGTGGAACATAAAAGACACCATTCAAGCGTGATCATTACCAGCATCGCCCTACTAGCACCTGTGCCGGTGGCATGTGTAAAAGATTCAAGCGAGGTCATTGCCAGTACCACCTGACTGGCCCTGTGCTGGTGGCACGTAAAAGCACCCACTACACTCACGGAGTGGTTGGCGTTAGGAAGGGCATCCAGCTGTAGAAACTCTGCCAGATCAAGATTGAAGCCTGGTGCAGCCATCTGGTTCGCCAGCTCTCAGTCATTCGTCCAACCCATGCCAGCATGGAAAGCGGACGTTAAACAATGCTGATGATGATGATATAAGTGCTGGTGAAACTTTGTGATAAGAAAATTGCTTCCCAACCACACAGTTCTGGGTTCAGTCACCTTGGGCAAGTATCTTCTATAGCATTGGGACAACCAAAGCTTTGTGGGTGGATCTGAAAGAAGCCTGTCACATATGTATATATTCATGTGTGTGTGCGTGTGTAGAAGCCTGGGTGGAAAATGAAAGCTATCCATCATGGGAATGTGTTTACCTATATACATAAATATAAAAATATATACATATATATATATATATTATATATATATATATATATATATATATATATATATATATATATATATATGTGTATATATAAATTAGGAAAAAACACCTTTTATCAATTCAAAATGAACAATTACATTATACCATCTAGAATATATATATATATATATATATATATATATATATATATTATATATTTTGTGAAATTTGATTTAGTATTTCTAATTGAATTTTTCCCTGTAAGTTAGGAATAATATTCCCTCAAATAATTATTATAAATATATATATATATATAATTTTAACAATATCACCATCACACTTAATGTCTGTTTTCCAAGCTGGCATTAGTTGGATGGTTTGACAGGAACTAGCAAGGTCAGGGGCTGCATCAGGTTCCACAGCCTGTTTTGGTTTGGTTTCTACAGATAGATACCCTTCTTAATGCCAACCTCTTTACAGAGTGTACTGGGTGCTTTTTTATATGGCACCATCACTAGTGCTTTTATGTGGCCCAACCACCTACACCAATGCTTTTTACATGGCAGTTTAGTTTTAGTATCTTAGTTCTCTTATGGTGGGTGGGTCTGCTTGAGTACAGAAATGCTCCACATATCTTGGTCCTTCGTCATATCCTTTGTAAACTTCAGTGTTTTGACATCAGCCTTCAGTGCTTTGACCTATGTCTTTTCCATCCACTTTAAGTGATGAGTATAAGCAGCACATAGATGTGGAAGACCCAGGAAGATATATGAGGCAGTACTGAAGAACAACCTCAAGAGAGTGAACCTTTCAGATGAGATAACAAAGGACCGAGATACCTGGTATCTTGCTGTACATCGCAACAGAAGTGTTAAGAGCTGTCCCTCTGGTGGTGTAAAGCACTCTTGCAGCACCACATTAAAAACCCCTGTGCAGTGCCTTGTAAAGGCACTTGGCACACACTGTAAAGGGGTTGATGTTCGGAAGGGCATTCAGCTGTAGAAGCCATGCCAAATCAGACTGGGGTCTGTTGCAGCTCCCCAGCTTCTCATCTCTGGTCAAACTGGCCAACCCATTCAAACATGGACAACAGATATTAAATGATGATGATGACATATGTGTATACTCTTACTCTTTACACTTTTACTTGTTTCAATCATTTTGACTGTGGCCATGCTGGAAGACCACCTTTGCCGAGCAAATCGACCCCAGGACTTATTCTGGGAAGTGAAATGCAGAATAAGGTCAGCTGATCATGAGAATCAAATGCTGATCGCTTCGCTAAAATCTGCAGGTGGCATGGGTTATTTCCCTTTGGTTGTTTAAATATTAGTTATATGTAGTAGATAGAAGGATACATTGGAAGGGCCCTATTATCGATTTTTTTTCAACAATTTAAGTATCACACGAGGTTTCGAGACATGAGTTTTACTCATGTGTCAAATAAAGTATAAAAGTGATATTGCCTGCAAAAATTAGAAATAGGACACACAAGAAATCAATATTCAAAGTAATCAAATATAAACAATGAAATGGGTTACTTCCCTTGGGTGTTTGAAAAAATATTGTACAGGTTATATGGGTTATTTTCCTTGGGTGTTTAAATAAAATAATTAGTTGTATGAAGTAGATATAAAGATCCCTTCCAGGGGCCGTATTATCAATATTTTCAACAATCTAAGTATGAGTTCTACTCACGTGTCAAGTTTCATCAAAATCAATAAAACGATGTAGGAGGAGTTAGATAACAACACCACAAACAGACACACATCGATTTTCAACATATGTAGTAGCTATACACAGTATCAAGAATGTGATTTTATGAGGATATTTTTCCTGAAGAAGGAACGTTGTTCAAATGATTTGTGAGATTTATCAATTTTTCTACCAGGACATGAATTCTAGAAATGGCCATTGAAAGTGAACCTCTTGAACTGTATTATATACCTTATTTATATTTAGAAAAAACATCGAACTCTATTGATCTTTTAATTGAAACTCTTAAATGCTCTAAATTTAGTACAAAAAATTTTTTTCAGTCCTCTTTTTATCAGTAATCTTTTTCTCACACTTCCTTCCACATGCATTTATATATATAGGGAATTTTTTACCACTATGAAGAAAAACTTATGCTAGAAGAAAATCCGCTATGGTCTTAACCACTAAGAATTGTTCTCTAGAAAATTTAGAGAACAATTCTTAGTAATTAAGACCATAGCAGATCTTCTTCTAGCATAAGGGTTTCCACATAGTGGTAAAAAATTCCCTCTTATATTTATGTATGTAATACTATTTACTGAATCTGATTTTTTATATGCTAGACCACTGGTGTTAAAATTGATGTTATCAAATTAATATCCAATTTTCACCCTCATTTTGATTTTATATATATAAATATATATATATATATGTATGTATTTATATTTAAAAAATTTTTTTATTAAAATATTCATATGTGTTGATATGTATTAATATATGTACATGCATTTTAAGTCAAATTAATAAATATATGACCATGATTGCCTAATTTGAGTTTATATCTTAATTCTTATCTTTTATCTCGGGTTTGCTAAAACAATGTGAAGCGCATTGTGACCAGCGATGTGAAGCAACATCTGATAGCCTGGTCGGTTACAGTGATCATGGTGATATATTTCATAAGAAAGAACATACATTATATACATGTGTGTGTGTGTGTATTTTTTTATATGTACGCTGGTCAAATATCTTGTGATGGTTGTGAACGAGCATCAGTGTCATACAAGCAGTGTAGTTTATTTCCAGTCTTCTGTGAGAAACATGTTTGGCTGTAGGGAAAATATTGCTTTGAGGATTGGCAACAGGAAGAGCATCAGGCTTCAGAAAATCTGCTTCTGTGAATGGGTCTGTCTGACCAGTGTGAGTACAGAGAAGTGACAGTTACGGTGATGATGAGAAGGAGGAGGAGGAGGTGGGAGATCATGATGATGATGAAGATGACAATGATGATA
The DNA here is from genome assembly GCF_006345805.1 of Octopus sinensis. NCBI lineage: Eukaryota > Metazoa > Mollusca > Cephalopoda > Octopoda > Octopodidae > Octopus > Octopus sinensis. Next base: position 32,972,284 of record NC_043017.1, on the reverse strand, counting down.
ATGATGATGACGACGATGGCAATGACAATGATGATAATGATGACAACAATTGCAATGATGATGATGATGATGATAATGACGACAACAATGGCAATAATGATGACAAGGACGATAATGATGATGATGTTGATAATGATGATGATGAAGATGATGATGGCAAGGATGATGATGATGATGATGGCGTGGATGACAATAATGACGATGATGATGATGAAGATGATGATGGCAAGGATGATGATGATGATGATGATGATAATGACGACAACAATGGCAATAATGATGACAAGGACGATAATGATGATGATGTTGATAATGATGATGATGAAGATGATGATGTTGATGATGATGATAATACTGATGATGATGGCAAGGATGATGATGATGGTGATGTTGACGATGATGATGATGAAGATGATGATGTTGATGATGATGATAATGCTGATGATGATGGCAAGGATGATGATGATGATGATGACGTGGATGACAATAATGACGATGATGATGATGAAGATGATGATGGCAAGGATGATGATGATGATGATGATGACAATAATGGCAATGAGGATGATAACACTGGCAATGATATGATGGTGATGATTATGATGATGATGATGATGATTGTGGTAGAGGTGGTCATGAGATGGTAGAATGGTGATGGTGGTGGTGGTAGTGGTGGTGGTGGTGACGGTGATGTTACTTAGGAGAAAGAAGAATTGACAGCTTCTCTTTCCATAGAGTAATAGGAATCACAGTCACTCGGCAAAGCACAGACACTTGATTCTCTTACAATAGTCAATTGGCTTCTCTCTGTCTTTCCTCTTTCAAAACTGATGATTATAATGTCTAATATCATTTCAATCTTTGTCGTTAATTCATTCATATTTTTCTTTTTTATTGGTATTGTTGCTTACATTGAACATTTAACTGTGATTCACCTAAATATTGGCTTTATTGAACAATTTCTGTAATATGTGGTTTTCTGACTAGAAAGAGGAAATTATACAAAAAAATTATGAGTTGTTGATTTTTTTTTTCTTTTTTTTTTTTTTGCTATCTGATTATTTTAAGATTGATTGGGTAAATATTGGTTTACATACATGACAATCAAACACGATAAGTGAGCCGTGATTAAAATCAGAATTCGAAAAGAAATTGTTATACTTACAGAAAATATGAGAATCAAAAGAAACACTTATGAATACCTTTAGCCTACTTTATTAATTCTGCTCGGAAATCAGACATTTATGTTGAATTTTTTTCCCCATTTCTGTGACTAGGTTAAGGAAGATCATTCTGTGATAATCGTCCATACAGCCACAAATACACAAACACAGTTATACATGTATGTATGTATGTATTTTATATACACATTTCCTTATTCCAGCTACAATGACTTTGCTGTTGTGTAATGTCAGTTACTATAGAAACAAAACTGTCATATGATTCTGTTACCGTTAAATACTTAGCACAATGAAAACAGTCTGAGACACTTGGTGATGGTCTTTCTTCATCAAAATGCTATGAAATGTAATTTGGGAGTCTGGTTAAGTTTGTATGTTGTGGGGAGAAACATCATCATCATCATCATCATCATCATCGTTTAGCATCCACTTTCCATGCTGGCATGGGTTGGACGGTGCAACTGGGGTCTGGAAAGCCAAAAGGCTGCACCAGGCCCAGTCTGATCTGGCAATGTTTCTATGGCTGGATGCCCTTCCTAACGCCAACCACTCCATGAGTGTAGTGGGTGTTTTTTACGTGCCAAACGAGGCTGGCAAACGGCCACGATCAGATGGTGCTTTTTACATGCCACCAGCACGGAGGCCAGTCAGGGCAGCGCTGGCAATGGCCACGTTCGGATGGTTCTCTTACGTGCCACCGGCACTGGTATCACTGCTACAATTTCCATTGGTGTTGATCGATTTTATATATGTATATAACTACATATATATAAATATACATAATGCACACACACACACACACATACAAATGCACTCAGGTGTACATACTTACGGTTGTGTATCGTGTATGTGTCTGAATACATGTACGGACATGAAAGTCTATTCTGCTCTTTCTCTCTCTCCTCCTTCTCTCTCATTTTATTTCTACTTCTTTCGGATGGTTCTCTGATGTGCCACTGGCACTGGTATCACAGCTACAATTTCCATTGATGTTGATCGATTTTGATTTTGATTTCACTTGCCTCAACAGGTCTTCACAAGTAGAGTTTTGTGTCCCAAGAAGGAAAGGTATGCATAAGTGGACTGAAGCCATGGGTTATGGTCTCACTTGTCCTGCTGGGTCTTTTCACACACAGCATACTTCCAAAGGTCTCGGACAGAATCCAATTTATTCAGGGTTCAGTCCCCGTTCCATTTGTCCTCTATAAAATTTGTGTTTGATACACAATATTAAGGCAGAACTATTTCACCTCAACTGACCCCACTCTCTTTAACATCATGCCAAGACAGATAAGAGAAGAGAAAGACCTCATAACATTCAAATGGTTCCAACAATGTTGGTGTCACACAGGTACAGCTTCTTGTGCCTTTCAGGTTCTGGGGCACCTTGGGCAGATGTCTTTTACTATAGGACCAGGCCAACTACTGTCTTATGAGTGAATTTGGTAGATAGAATTTGTGTGGAAGCCCATCATATAAAGATATATATACATATATAATAGAAATATTAAAATTACTAAGTCTCTCTAAAAGAGAACAATGGCAGCGTTACCAGAAAATACTAGTTATCGCCATACTAATATGGAGCTAATAAGCGGACAGGTTTATTCTTATTTTTATAAGAATGCCATATTAGTATGGCGATAACTAGTATTATATACATATATATATATATATATATATATATATATATATATCTTTCTCTTTTACTTGTTTCAGTCATTTGACTGCGGCCATGCTGGAGCACGCACCTTTAGTCGAGCAAATCGACTCCAGGACTTATTCTTTGTAAGCCCAGTACTTATTCTATCGGTCCCTTTTGCCGAACCGCTAAGTTACGGAGACGTGAATACACCAGCATCAGTTGTTAAGCGATTTTGGGGGGACAAACACAGACACATAAACACACACACATATATATATATACATATACACGACAGGCTTCTTTCAGTTTCCGTCTACCAAATCCACTCACAAGGCTTTGGTGGACCCGAGGCTATAGTAGAAGACACTTGCCCAAAGTGCCACGCAGTAAGACTGAACCCGGAACCATGTGGTTGGTAAGCAAGCTACTTACCACACAGCCACTCCTGCGCTATATATGTATATATAGTAGAAATATGTTACAAAAAGAAAATATAAAATACATGTGGAAATGTAAGGGTACCAATAATAATAAAGGGTAAAATTAATTAATTAATCAATTAGTAATTAATAATTCCACCAAATAGTATTCGGCATGTTAAAAGGACCATTTTCGGTAAACTTAAATTATAATTATGAATATAATTATAATTAGGGTTCACCACCACTACCATCATCATCTCTACCACAACCACCACCACCATCTATACCACCACTACCAGTACCACAACCATCTTCACCATCACATGCATCATTGTTTTACATCTGCTTTCTATGCTGGCATTGGTTGGATGTGCTGTCCTGGTCAGAGTCAGCACTTATTCAGAAGGAACTGCTCCTGTGAATGCGCTGAAGGACTGCATGTCATTCATGCCTCACACATGTGTGTATCTATGTAGGTATGTTTTTATATATACATATGTGTGTGTGTGTGTGTGTGTGCGTGTATACACACATGTTTATCTATACGTACCAACATATACACAATACAAATGTGTTTGTGTGTCTGTATGTGAACTTTTCTGTCTTATGTATATTACATTTATCAAAGTTGTTGCCTTGTTTAGTCAAGTCTAAAATGGCTTTTATGTCCATTCAAGAATGCTATTGTGCTTTCATTAGCCATCCAACTAGTTAAGGGATTACCATTATTTAGATATGCAAGGTCAGACTCGATACTTGTCAAGAGGAAATTAATACGATGAGTAAGAGAGGAAGTTGAAATGAAATGTGCTTTGGTTATCAATGAATTCAGGATCTAGAAAGTTCCTTGAAATATATACACTGTCGATTAGCTGATTAAGCCCAAATTTGCTTTCAATTCCACTCAGGTGATTGCACAAATCTTGACAGGATTTTAAAATGTATTTGAGAAAATTTCAGTTTGCCATTGACATGTCTGCTACACCTCAGGAATACTGACCGTTTGTGCTGCCATTCAGTAGTTCTTCTCTACAGGGTGTTTGCAATAGAAACACCGTTTTGTAATTAAACTCTGTATGAGTTTCTGTGTCTATTGATTGATGCTAGATAATTATGAACACAGTATAAACGACTAAACATACACGCTTGCATATAAATGCACACACACATACATATCTATGTATGGGTATGTATGTATGTATGTATATTATATATATATATATACACACACACACACACACATATATATATACAAACACACACACATACATACGCACACATGCATATCTATGTATGTGTATGTATATATATTATATATATATACATGCACACACAAACACATATATACATATACACACACACAAACACCACATATACATACACACGCATGCATATCTATGTATGTGTATGTATGTATATATATATATATAATATATATACACACAACACATGCACACACACATGCACACACCACACACACACACACACACACACACACACCACACACACACACACACACACACACACACACACACAATATATATATATATACACATACACACAGTGGCAATATAGTAAAATGTCGAATGAAAAATAGGTTTCTGAAAGCTGTGAGTTTCTGTTAAATTGAAATCCTTTCGACTTTATCAAGTTTTCTCTAATAAAGTTATAAATGTAGGTAGAGGCAAAGCTGTGTGCTAAGAAATTTGCTTCGCAACCACATGGTTTTGGGTTCAGTCCCACTGCATGGCACCTTGGGCAAGTGTCTTCTGCTATAGTCCTAGGTTGACCAAAGCCTTGTGGGTGGATTTGGTGGATAAGACGCAATGAAAATTTTAGGGAAATAAAAATAAGAAAAATGTGGAAATTTTACCGTTGAGTGTGTTAGATTATAAGGCACAAAAAGAAAATGACTCTCCCCAGACACAACAGAATATGCTTCAACACACGAATTCATATAAAGAATCTTGCAAACCAAATCCAAAAACAAAATATTAAATTCCAAACTTTGAATTGAAATGCAACAAAGGAACAAATGGAAAATTTACGTGAGACAGAACCTTGCTAATTGCTCATGAGTTATCCTCTAAAAGATCCTAATAATAACAGGGTTCACTTTTGGTGACCTCAGCGGTGAGAAACTGCTGGGAATAGTAAACAACAGGGGACTGTGATAAAAGCAAACACGGCAATATGTGAAATAATAACAAAATAAAATAAACATATTTTATACAAAAATATATGTGTGGTATATATATATAATTATATATATATATATATATATACATATATATAATATATACGTTTTATTTATCATTTTGCACATTACTTAATCATCGTGATTATTTTTTATCTTATATTCAATATTCTATTATATGTAATTTTCTAGATGGTGTAATTTAAATTATCATTTTGAATTGATAAAACTGTTTTTTCTAATATATATATATATTATATATGTACACACACACACACACACACACAATATATATATATAATATTATATATATATATATTACATATGTTGTGCACACACATATATATATACAGATATATACATATATATGTGCACACACATGTTTTAGCATTTTAAAACAGCTCAGCATGCTAAAACAGGTCACTTCATCTCAAATTCTTTGTAAACTCCTTAAATATATTTCCTTCTGTGTATATATATATATGTACTACCAAATATGACATTTTTTGCACTCCTAATACTGTTCTATGTATGTATATAGATACTTCCAAACAAACATGAGTTTTAATGAACTAATATTTTTTATTGAACTTTTTGTCTAATATTTTGTCAGATATTTCCTTGTAAACCGTTTTTAACATTTTCTTATTATTATCAAAGAATGTATATATGTATTGCAATATTTTGTGACAACCAGTACTCAACACAACAAAGCTATACAAAGCTTTACTTTTACTTTTGACAAGCTTTTTCTAAAAAAATGAAACTGGTCAAGGAATAAACATCTTTAAAATTGCATTTCAACCATCTTTCATATATATTTCCACTCGTGCGGTACCTTACACTTCACTTTGTTTATATATATAATATATATATATATATAATATATAGTAATGTATATATATATATATATATATATATGTATGTATATTTATATATATTATATATATATATATGTATGTATTATATAATATATATATATATATGTATGTAGATATATTATATGTATGTATATATATATATATATATAATATGTATGATATATATATTATAATATATATATATATATATATATATGATGTATATATATATGTATGTATGTATAATATATAATATATATATATATATATGTAAATGTATGTATATATAATCTATATATATAATATATAATATACATATATATATATATAGGTGCAGGAGTGGCTGTGTGGTAAGTAGCTTGCTTACTAACCACATGGTTCCGGGTTCAGTCCCACTGCGTGGCACCTTGGGCAAGTGTCTTCTACTATAGCCTCAGGCCGACCAAAGCCTTGTGAGTAGATTTGGTAGACGGAAACTGAAAGAAGCCCATCGTATATATGTATATATATATCTATATGTGTGTGTATGTGTATGTTTGTGTGTCTGGATTTGTCCCCCCAACATCGCTTGACAATCGATGCTGGTGTGTTTACGTCCCCATAACTTAGCAGTTCAGCAAAAAGAGACCAATAGGATAATTACAAGGCTTACAAAGAATAAGACCTGGGGTCGATTTGCTCGACTAAAGGCGGTGCCCCAGCATGGCCACAGTCAAATGACTGATACAAGTAAAAGAGTAAAAGAATAAGAGATACATATATACATGTCAGCTTGGGCATAGTTTTTGTGGCTGGATGCCCTTCCTAATGCCCAAAGACTTTACAGTGTGTGCTGGGTGATTTCCTTTGTGTTACCATATCACCAGCACAGGAAGACAGTAAAATACCCAGTCATCCGCTCTATTCGTGAAGATGTCGATGCTATTCACCTAAAATCTGTTAAAAGAAAAAAAGAATAATAATAAACCATTGCAAAGAGAGAAACAAAACTTTTGAAGGATGAAATATTTGATTGCTCAGAATTAAGATATTGATGTGGAAAGTAAAAAGGTGTAATTACTTCTAAACCCATAGAAAAATAAGACATTGGTGCAGGTGTGGCTGTGTGGTAAGTGGCTTGCTTCCCAACCACATAGTTCTGGGTTCATTACCACGGCATGGTACCTTGGGCAAGTGTCTTCTAATATTTGCTTTGGGCCAGCCAAAGCCTTGTGAGTGGATTTGGTAGATGGAAACTGAAAGAAGCCTGTCATAAATGCACTCATGCCAGTGACATGTAAAAAGCACTCAGCACACACTGTAAACTTGTTGGTGTAAGGAAGGGCATCCAACTATAGAAAGCATGCCAAAGCAGACAAGGGGTGTCTGGTGCCAGTCTCTGGCTGACCAGTTCCTGTCAAACCACCCAATCCCTGCCGGCATGGAAAGCAGACATTAACTGCTGATGATAACGATGATACATGTGCATATATATATAGGTACTACTAGCGAACAGTGGTCCCAGTGCACGCACTCATGCATCCATGCTAGCTAGTCGTAAGTAGTCAATCCTACGACTTTTTAACCCTAAACTTAACCTTAGTTTGTTTTAAAAAAATAATTTATTTACTTAGTTTAAAAAATTATTTACTTTGCATTTTATTTAATTTGTTCAAAAAATATTATTTAATTTCCTTTGATATGTATTCAGCCTTGAAATACAAACATACGTGCAAGTCGTTGTAGGATCGACTACTTACAACTAGCTAGCGCAGATGCGCGAGTGCGTGCTCCAGGACCACTGTGCACTAGTTGTACCAAGAGTCCAATAGTATTTGTGCTAAGCTTAAAGAAATAAGTCCTGGGGTCAATTTGTTCAACTAAAACCCTTCAAAGCAGTGCTCCAGCATTACTACTATCAAATAACTGAAGTAATTACAAGTAGAAAAAAAAAAAAAGACAGATTGACCAGATAAGAGATTTTTGATCAGAATCTAATTCTGGTAATGGAAAATCTAAGGAGGCTGAGCAAAATCTTTGTAATGATGGTACATTTACAGAGATATAATATATGCATATATAATAAGACAAAAAATAATAAAACAGATTTAGAAGCTAATAATATATGCATGGGAAGAGCAATGAGGCTGTTTACAGTGACTCGTATATAGCATAAACATGTATACAACTCATACACACAGATGTATAGTGACACTCATATTTATATAGAAACAAATGTAGCTGAAAGCTAGCATACATGAAATCAATTAGCTGAGATATAAGAATATACAATGAGAGAGAGAGAACTGGGCATCAATGGTGTAACGGACTGACTTACATCGCTATTTGCCTTGAAACAAAAGAGCAGATAACAACAACAACAACAACTGTATACAGTCACATGAACATAATCGTTTTACACATACATAAATATTAGATGTATTCACATACATATCTAACAAATTGTGGTTTATATATATATATATATATATATATATATGTGTGTGTGTGTGTGTGTGAGTTTGTGTGCGTGCATATATATGTGTGTGTATGTGTGCGTGTGTATCATATATAAATATCATCATCATCATTGTCATCATCGTTTAACGTCCGCTTTCCATGCTGGCATGGGTTGGACGATTTGACCGAGGTCTGGTGAAACTGATGGCAGCACCAGGCTCCAATCTGATCTGGCAGAGTTTCTACAGCTGGATGCCCTTCCTAACACCAAATACTCTGAGAGTGTAGTGGGTGCTTTTATGTTCCACCGGCACAAGGGCCAGTCCTGCTGTACTGACAGCAGCCACGCTCAAATGGTGTTTTTTATGTACCACCTGCGCATGGGCCAGTCCAGTGGCACTGGCAACAACCTCGCTTGAATGTTTTTAGGCTGATATTTAGAGGATGGGGTTAGCCAAATATATCGACCCTAGCACTAGAGTAGAACTTTATTTTATCAACCTTAGCAGGATTGAGGGCAAAGTCGACCTTAGTAGGATTTGAGTTAAGAATGTAAAGAACCAGAATTAAATCCCACAAGGCATGAGTAAAGATCTTCTACTACCATGTTTTTACTAATGAAATTCACCTCTCTGTCTATATATCTACCCTCTTTGTAATGTTGGCAAATTGAATAAGTATAAAAATGAACATTGTCAATTTAATTTTAAAATTCCATATGTGGCTGAAGAGTGCTCTACATTTTAAAACTGATGTAATACTTACATTGTTTAATTAAATGAAGTAGCATGAAACGATTATACTACACTACCTTGGTTATCCTTGTTGCTTATTTTGATTATAATCACCCCATTTGATTTATATGGATAATACCATACCAAATTCTGGTGCCTTTAACTTAAGTACCATATTCATCTGAATCTCAATTTTTGCAGAACCTAGAAATATATATATATATGTATGTATGTATGAACATGAATGAATACACACTCATGTGTGAGAGTGTGTGTGTATACAGATATATATATATATATATCATCATCATCATCATCATTTAACGTCCATTTTCCATGCTAGCATGTGTTGGACGGGGTTGGACTTCTCTATTCTCATATGCCATATATATATATATATATATATATATATATATATATATATGGCATATGAATATAGAGAAGTATATACATACAGCTATTTGTGTATATTGGTGTGCATGTATATAGTCATAGATTTTTGAAGCAATGCCATTAGACCACAACAAAAATATACCAGATAGTTTTAGGTAAAATTGCATATTTTTGGTAAGATTTCTATTATTTCTGAAGATTATTTCCACCTATTGCATTTGCCTGGAAGAATATTTCTTAAAATATAATAATTTATGAGATTAATTACTTCTTAAACAGTTTATTTATCTTCTTGGTATGTCTTCAGGGTTTAAGCATTATTTTTAATAACCATATTCCGTCTATAAACGACTTGTGTGAATTTATACACACATACTTATTTACACTTTTTTTTCATGTATGCATGTGTGTGTGTCTGTATATACATATATAAACACACACACACACATATATGTATGTATGAATGAATATGTGTATGAATATATATGCAAATCTATATGTGTAGGTGTGTGTGTGTTTGTATGTGTCTGTGTATATATATATATATATATATATATATATATATGCACACACACATACAAATGCACATATATTTATAAATATATATATATATGTTTATATATATATATACACACACGAACACACACATACAAATGCACATATATCTATAAATATATATATATATGTTTATATATATATATATATATACCTACACATATACCTATATGAATATATAGATATATTCATGCATAAATACACATACACACGTGTATATATGTATGTATGTATGTATGTCTGTATGTGTGTGTGTGTGTGTGTGTATGCATGCGTGTGAGTATGTATGTCTAAAACCTTTTGCATTGATGCTTGACATGAATTTTACATTCGTGCTAAAATACTATTTCTCACCCTATTCCCACTGTGTTTTTACCCTGTTCATAACAATCAATATTACACTCAGCAACTATCTAACTCACTTTCTGGGAGTTCTAGTTGTTCAGAAAGTCGTGCTTATGCTCTCATATTTTGTTGCAACATTTTTGATCCACTTAGTAAATACAATGTCTTGACATTAAATCATACGTGGAGATTGATGGAGATTGAATAGTTAGTAGATAAGCAACTGTCAACGGCTTTATGATGTGAAGGACAATAAAAAAGGCATAAATCTTGAATGGTAGCTTGTATCCCACACGTATTATTCTGCGACCTGTAAGGTCAAGGATTATTAAACTGTTGTTGTTTTAGGCCCAAGAAGGGCTGCAGATTTTCCTCTGGTCTGTAATATTCGGTCTTTTAAGCTTTCTGTCAGTCAGAATTTACAAGCCTCCTTTTTACTCCTTCGTAATGCCATACACTACAGTCACCTGAAATCTTGTCTGAGACCAAATCCTTAAAAGGAAATAAATTGACAATGTCATGGGTGATTAAAATAGAAAACTCCAAGAGAATTCTTCAGACTCTCTGCACTCTGGTTTCAAAATATTTCTGGGGTCAATATTTCCTTTCATCAAGATGGTAAGCTGGTAGAACTGTTATCAATTCTGACAAATTTTGTCTAGTTTTACATTCTGAGTTCAAATTCCACCGAAATCAACTTTGCCTTTCATACTTTCGAGGTCAATAAAATAAGTACCAGTCAAGTTCTGGGGTCGATGTGATTGACTTAGGCATTTCCTTGAACTTGCTGGCCTTGTGCCAAAACTTGAAACAAATATTTCCTTTCATCCCTGTGAAATTGATAAAGAATACTAACCCAGGGGTTAGACTAGTGAATCTTTCCCAGCATCAGATGAGTTACTTATCAATATCAGGTCTGTATGGTGGTGACACCTACAATGAAATTGATAATCTGCATCAAACTTACTTTTCTCCCTTGGAAAATATTGGTGATATGGTGTAGAAAGACTTGGACATATGGATGCCCACTGGACTTTCACCGATGTAGAAACCTTCAGCTCTTTGTAAAATACTGTCCTTAAGGCCAATCCATATCAAGCAAGCCTTCAATTGGTTATATCCCAGCCTTGACCATTCCATCTTTTTCCCATGCAAGTATGCCAGAATCTACATCAGTATCCAACGTATCCTCCTTTCTTCAATAGCTTGTGGTATGTAACAGCTTAGTGTTTTACAGATTTGCTCTTCCTTCCATTCTTCTTCAGGCCTCACATCAATTTTAGTATGTAACAGGATCTGGAATCGGTATCACTGAAGGGGTGTCCGATCCGATCCCGTCACATTCAATTTAGTTAGATATAACAGACGAAGTCAGGTTATCTGGGAAAGACAGCAAATGTTGTTTATTACTCGTGATGGTGTACGTATTTTCTGAGGGGAAACGACAGCCGAATCTTTGTACTGCTTCTTGTTGGTTGATTGAAGTGATTCGATGTGGTCCGTTGCTAAGCCGGTGTAGAGTTCTCAGAGACTACCAAATGCATGTCTGTTCACGAGGGCTGAAAGTGCCAGAGAGAGTGAGTGAGTGGTCTGTGTTCTAGGGGTCAGTTTCCCGCACATGCACATGGGGAAGACTTCCGGTGGCCACACGGAAGTAGTCCCATTCTGCGCATGTGCGCTGAACCTTACACAGTAGCATCACTACAAGTACATTCACCTTTTCCTCTCATTAACTTACCTATTTATTTATTTCTCTATCTGATCAGTTACTAACATATTCATAAAGCTTACACTTGCACAATCTTTCTCTCCTTTCTCCTACAAATATATGTATTTACTCCATTATGCTTCCATACCTATTTCTTTATTACCCACAAGGGGCTAAACATAGAGAGGACAAACAAGGACAGACATAGGTACTAAGTCGATTACATCGACCCCAGTGCGTAATTGGTACTTAATTTATCGACCCCGAAAGAATGAAAGGCAAAGTCGACCTCGGCGGAATTTGAACTCAGAACATAACGGCAGAGGAAATACCTATTTCTTTACTACCCACAAGGGGCTAAACACAAAGGGGACAAACAAGGACAGACATAGGTACTAAGTCGATTACATCAACCTCAGTGCGTAATTGGTATTTAATTTATCAACCCCGAAAGGATGAAAATCAAAGTTGACCTCGGCAGAATTTGAACTCACAACGTAACGGCAGACGAAATACTGCTAAGCATTTCGCCCAGCATGCTAACGTTTCTGCCAGCTCGCCACCTTATACTTCCATATCTATTCATAGACTGCCATATTGACAAAATGCTGGTAACTTCACTTAATATAATGAAATAATTTTAATTCCAAATGAAGCTTCAGCAAAAAATACTCTCTTGGTTTTTTTGTCTTTGGTATTGTACAGAGATAAAAGAAAGGGGCCCAATAGGTTTGCTCATTGTCCCTAAGATAAAGATTGCTGCCTTATAGAGGGCACTAGAGTAGGTGGTTCTTTCACTTCTTCACAAACTCTAAATGTGGTGATGGTGTGATTGTAGTGGGTACTAGCATAACCATAGCTGAGCAGTGTAAGTCACTGAAGAATTACCAATTCTATCTAACTCATACTGAACACTTTCTGGCCTTTAAAATGGTTGCAGGTGCTGACCACACAAAGTTCTTGACTCCTGCTTGCACTTAATCGAAGTGCCATGGGATGCTTTTGGGGTTGGGTAGATGATCTAACACCTCAGCCTTGGGATTATTTGCAGTAATGCTTGGTCTTTGGTTCCTTCTGCCAATAACCTGAAAAAAAATGGTAGTAAAGGTAAAGAATTCGGGGGCTCTGGAGCCAATGACAGAACAGTTTCTTAGACAAATAATATAATTCTCTTGCATCCTTTATTATCTTTACTCAAACCATAGTCTAGCTCATTGTTGTTTCTGCCTTTTTCTGTCTTCATCAGTCGTTTCTTTATTTCTCTCTTATCTGGTTATAAATCTGCCTCCCAACCATGGTTCCATATTCAGTCCTACTGCATGGAACCTTGGGCAAATGTTTTCTCTGAAAGTCTTGGGTCAGCCAAAACCTTGTAAGTAGCTTGGGCAGATGGAAACTGAAAGAAGCCGGTTGTACGTCTTGATATCTATCTATCTATCTATCTATTTATCTATCTATCTATCTATCTATCTATCTATCTATCTATTTATCTATCTATCTATCTATAAATATATCTCTTTTTCTTTTTTTTCTCTTTTTACTTGTTTTAGTCATTTGACTGCAGCCATGCTGGAGCACCGCCTTTAGTAGAGCAAATCGACACCAGGACTTATTCTTTGGAAGCCCAGTACTTATTCTATCAGTCTCTTTTGCTGAACCGCTAAGTTACGGGATGTAAACACACTACCATCGGTTGTCAAGCAATGGTGGGGGGGACAAACACAAACACACAAACATACACGCACATACATACATATATACATATATACGACAGGCTTCTTTCAGTTTCCGTCTACCAAATCCACTCACAAGGCTTTGGTCAGCCTGAGGCTATAGCAGAAGACACTTGCCCAAGATGCCACACAGTGGGACCGAACCCGGAACTATGAGGTTGGTTAGCAAGCTACTTACCACACAGCCACTACTGCGCCTATATGTATATATATATATTTTTTTTTGTATTTATTTATTTATTTATTTTTTATTTATTTCAGGTCTTTTGTCTGATTTCATTTCTGTCCGTCTATTTTGCTTGTGTTTGGAATGTTTTAATGGAAAATATCTTCTTTTTCCATTCATTTGGAATAAAGATAGGCTCCCGTGCTGGGGGCACATAAAAAGCACCCACTACACTCTCGGAGTGGTTGGCGTTAGGAAGGGCATCCAGCTGTAAAACCATCGCCAGACCAGATTGGAGCCTGGTGCAGCTTCCTGGCTTGCTAGTCCCCAGTCAAAATCGTCTAACCCATGCCAGCATGGAAAACGGACGTTAAACGACGATGATGATGATGATGATGATGATGATATTTGTTTATATATATATATATATATGTATGTATGTGTCTGTGTGTGTTACTGTCTCTGTATTTTGACATTGTGTGAGAGTTGTAAATGTCTCTTATCATCATACAGGCTATGTCCTTCGTTTTCTATATTCAGTTAAAAAACTGTGTGGTCATGGGTAATTGTTA
>NC_043017.1:32949834-32952334 GCF_006345805.1 Octopus sinensis | reverse complement strand
TGATGATGATGACATTGTTCTCCTCTTTTTTACATGGTTCTTTTCCTCTCTCCTTCCAATTTATTTCTATCGACTTCTCGTCCATTTCTTGTTGGTGGTACTGCTCCAATAAAAGTTCAATGCTTGTAATTCAATTTGGAGTAGCAGAATGGTTTCTACTTGAATGGACTTGAAATTTAATACTTTTCAGTTGAATCTGGCCATAGGGATAATGCTTCAGGCAAATCTAGCCGAGCAATTTGCATCTCATTCAGAATATAGTACCATATCAAAAGCACTGCTACATGGTCCTTCCTCTTAAACTGCCCCGGCTACTCTCAGGCACGATTCATGGCTTCAGAAATTTTTCTCTATTTCTAAGCTTATATTCAAATGGTTTGTCAATCATTAGTATCCAATTTTCTTTTTCTCTTCACATATGGTACTAAAGAGACAAGCTGGCAGAAACGTTAGCATGCCGAGTGAAGTGCTTTGCGGTATTTCATTTGCCGCTACGTTCTGAGTTCAAATTCCGCCGAGGTCGACTTTGCCTGTCATCCTTTCGGGGTCGATTAAATAAGTACCAGTTACGCACTGGGGTCGTTGTAATCGACTTAATCTGTTTGTCTGTCCTTGTTTGTCCCCTCTGTGTTTAGCCCCTTGTGGGTAGTAAAGAAATATTTCGTCTGCCGCTACGTTCTGAGTTCAAATCCCGCCGAGGTTGACTTTGCCTTTCATCCTTTCGGGGTCTATTAAATAAGTACCAGTTACGCACTCGGGTCAATGTAATCGACTTAATCTGTTTGTCTGTCCTTGTTTGCTCCCTCTGTGTTTAGCTCCTTGAGGGTAGTAAAGAAATAGGTATTTCGTCTGCTGCTACGTTCCGAATTCAAATTCTGCTGAGGTCGACTTTGCCTTTCATCCTTTCAGAGTCGATTAAATAAGTACCTATTTCTTTATTACCACAAGGGGCTAAACATAGAAGGGACAAACAAGGACAGACATAGGTATTAAGTCGATTACATCGACCCCAGTGCGTAACTGGTATTTAATTTAGCGACCCCGAAAAGATGAAAGGTAAAGTCGACCTCGGTGGAATTTGAACTCACAACGTAACGGCAGACGAAATACCGCTAAGCATTTCGCCCGACATGCTAACATTTCTACCAGCTCTCCGATTAAATAACTACCAGTTACGCACTGGGGTCGTTGTAATCGACTTAATCCATTTGTCTGTCCTTGTTTGCCCCTCTGTGTTTATCCCTTTGTGGGTAGTAAACAAATAAGTATTTCATCTGCTGCTACGTTCTGAGTTCAAATTCCGCCACGGTCGACTTTGCCTTTCATCCTTTCGGGGTCGATTAAATAAGTACCAGTTATGCACTGGGGTCGTTGTAATCAACTTAATCCGTTTGTCTGTCCTTGTTTGCCCCCCTCTGTGTTTAGCCCCTTGTGGGTAGTAAAGAAATAGGTGTAACATGAAAGTTATATAACTCTTTAGCATTCGGATCATTCTGTCAAATGCAAGGCCTGTTTATTCGTATTGTTTTGAATTAATCATTCCTTATCTTGTAGCTTTGAGATTTTGATGATGTGACTGTCAATTTTTAGGTTGACATTGTACAGTAGGTATGAGAGACCAGATCTGGCCACTTTGAACATACAGTATGATGAATGTTGGGACTAGATATACTCTTTTACTCTTTTACTTGTTTCAGTCATTTTGACCGCGGCCATGCTGGAGCACCGCTTTTAGTCGAGCAAATCGACCCCGGGACTTATTCTTTTGTAAGCCCAGTGCTTATTCTATTGGTCTCTTTTGCTGAATCGCTAAGTGACGGGGACGTAATCACACCAGCATCGATTGTCAAGCAATGCTAGGGGGACAAACACAAACACACAAACACACACACACACATATACATATATATATATATATATATATACATATATACGACAGGCTTCTTTCAGTTTCCATCTACCAAATCCACTCTCAAGGCTTTGGTCGGCCCGTGGCTATAGCAGAAGACACTTGCCCAAGATGCCACACAGTGGGACTGAACCCGGAACCATGTGGTTGGTTAGCAAGCTACTTACCACACAGCCACTCCTGCGCCTGGTTACTTTAAATGCTAAAGGCTTAGAGAAGCATGTAACCATCCTACTGAATGAAACTCGTAGAAAATGAAGAGCTTGGTAAGAAAAGGAACAAGTGACAGAGTTTCAAATCCAGGAGAGGGAACTTCACAAATTAAGGGACCAAATGTCATCACAAGTGACTGGACACTGTATTGGAAAGAAATTGCAATCGTAGAAAATGTATGTGTGTGTGTGGGGGGGGGATGATGGCAAAGTTGATGACGATGGAGTTGGTGGTGTTGATTGTGGTGGTGATGATGAAGGTGGTGGTGGTGGTGGTGGTGGTTGTGGTATTGTGGTCATTTCATTTAAATGCAAATTCTTTGCTTAGGCCATTCAGTACATAACACATACATATATATACATACATATATATACATGC
>NC_043017.1:32932334-32944834 GCF_006345805.1 Octopus sinensis | reverse complement strand
AAGCCAATCTTCCATAGGCCCTTAGATTCGTCAGTAAGAAATAGCCAGAACGAACAGATATTTTCACGAGGCATTTCTGTCCCTGCCTCGGCAATATCTGACCTAAAATTTTCAAATCAGCGCACTCGCGAATTTTAGGTCAGATATTGCCGAGGCAGGGACAGAAATGCCTCGTGAAAATATCTGTTCCGTTCTGGCTATTTCTTACTGACGAATCTAAGGGCCTATGGAAGATTGGCTTGATTTAATTTAATCAGGTTAGTTTTACCATTAACAGTAGATGAACGGTGCATCGTATAAGAAATTACAGGTAAATGTTTTTTAATTTTCTCCTGGTTTGCGAATTAATGTTATTTTGCGGTTAAGCTTTGGCTGTTATTTCTAGTGGGTGAATGGCCTATTATGGCCGTTCCTTGATTGTGATGTTGAACTTATAAATGGTCTATGACTATTTAATTTTTTCCCACTAGGCCGCTGGTGGCAAAAAAATTCTACAAAATTTTTTTTGCCACCCTATATTGATTAATTATATATATATATATATATACACACACACATATATATATATATATATATAATGCCTTCTGGCATGTATGTATAATGCCCTCTATATATAAATTAATATGTTCAATAAGAAATAATTATTTTCGAAATTTTTTCTCTTATGAGTTTTACGCTATCTACCTGACAATTTCTTGTTAAGTTTTCCTTATTAAGTAGTTGTCCTTAATTGTGCTAAATTTTTATTCCGAAAAAACTTTTCCTCTCCCGAAATGCAATTCGTAAAAGTTTGCCATTTATCCGGATGTAATATATGTAAACTCACCCATGTGCTTCGTTGATGTTGAGCAGTTAGCTGATCGGCTTAAGCGGGGCAGGGTCGTTGTTTATTTATAGTACATTCACCCTGCTGATGATTACGTAAGTATGAAATCACTGTGATACAGGTCTATATTTTTAAATGTCTTACTTTGAAAAATTGCATTCGTGGGATTAGTAATATTTTGGTAGAAATGACTGATTGTCCCTCTTAGCGGTTTGGCATGTATGTATAATGCCTTCTGGCATGTATGTATATGCCCTCTATATATAAATATATATATATATTATATATATATCTAATATGGGCTTCTTTCAGTTTCTATCTACCAAATCCATTTACAGGCTTTGGTCAGCTATAGTAGAAGACACTTGCCCAAAATGCTTTGCAATGAGACTGAACCTGGAACCATATGCCTGCACCTATTAAAAGTTTGTGTGTCATCCTTGGGCATAGTCAATACATCAAGAAGTAACTGATGCGTGACTGCAGTGTTTGTTTCTTCCCTGTTAAGTGCTACACAAAGGTATCTTAACGAGAAGTGCAGCTGCGTTCAGACACATGCAGGTCATGTACAAAATACATTAACAGTCCAGAACTTTATCCTTTTTCTTTCTACACAGTTTCTTTGATATGGGAATAACTTCCAACAGAGAAATAGAAAACTCATTATTATTAGTTTGAGATCTGTTCGGTCTGCAACATACGGTAGCGCAACAATAAATCTTGTCTTTACATTTTCTGCTGATTCTGTTGTTTTCAGTGTCTCTGTTTTTGCGAACCTTTGTATCCGCATTTCCTGTTTCACCGTGTAAAATTTCTTGTGTTTTGATCAAGTTTTTACTATGTTACTTAACAAAGCAGGTTTCTTTTTGTCATTTTTCAATTTTGTACTGTGAGGTATACTAGCCATCTCAATATGGCTAACCACTAAGGGTGGGTGTTACTGTAGCTTTTAGCCCCAGGAGAACATCGTCTCCAGCTGGCTTCAGACACACTTTCTGTGCCTTTATGGTATTTGCAAAGGGAGGTCATCCTTCCCTCGTCAATCAAAGTGATACGCACGGACTGCAGTTTCTAGGTATTGACCTGTCATCAGCGTACGACAATCACTGGTTTTCGATGAAAGGGGGTCCCAATGCAAATACCTATATCCTTTTTCCAGTAACTTTTATACCTCGTTCAGAGATTTATTATTTCAATTTTGTACTTGTTTGAGTAAATGGACTTCAGCCTTGCTCCTGCAAAGCTGAAGGACATTTAAAGGGTTTCATTCAAGCAGATCATCCTCCCACTGGTACTTGGTTTTTTCTGTAGATTGGTACTTATTTTATTGGTCTTTTATGTCAAACTGCTAGGTTATGGGGTTGTAAAGAAATCAGCATTAGTTGCCAGGTGGTGTTAATGGGGACAAACAGACACAAACACACACACACAAACATACATATACACAGACATACATATACACACACATACATATACACACACTCATACACATGTACATTCACACATACATATATGATGGGCTTCCACTGATTATACACATATTCATACACAAACATATACACATGCACATAGACAAATACACATACACACACACACACATATGTGATGGGCTTTCACTCAGTCTTCTTCCACCTAATTCCCTCACAAGGCCCAGGGCTATAGTAGAAGACACTTACCCAATGTGCCACACAGTGGGACTGAACCCAAAACCATATGGTTGCCAATTAAGCTTCTTAACCAATTAGTCATGTCCACATCTATATTTTTTTTTTTATTTTAGTCCTTTAGCATTTGAGCTGTCCGTATCTTATCTGGCCCAAATATTTTATCAGTTTTATATCAAAACCATCCAGATCAAACCTCTCACATTTACCCCACAATGTCATTCTGAAAATAAACAATCACATCATTGAAATCTCGAAGTCACAAGATAATGCAGGATTAATTCAAAATGATAGGAATAAATAAGCATCAGATTTGACAAAGTAATCTGAATGTCAAAAGCTTACAACAATAGGAATTAGTAATTTTGATGTCAAAATCCACTGATAATTTCTGCACTTTCTGTTGTGTCTGGGGAGAGTCATTTTATTTTTGTGCCTTATAACTTAACACACTCACCGGTAAAATTTTCCACTTATTTCTTATTTTCATTTTCCTAAAATTTTCGTTGCATCTTGCAAACTTTTCAATAGTCTTGACTCTGTCCCTTATTTACACTGCGTTCCCTTTTGTTTGTTTGTGCGCATGTGTGTGGGTCAGTGTGTGTGTGTGTGTGCCTATGCATGCATGCATGTACGTATGTATGTGTGTATGTATGTATGCATGTATATCTATGTATGTGTGTGTGTGGATCTGTATGTATGTATGTATCCTGTATATTCATGTGCTTGCATTTCCGTGTTTGTGTATTTTCTATGTATGTGTGTGTGAGCGTGTGTTTGTATATGTATGCACCCCTGTCTCCTTGTGTGCACATGTTTGTGTGTGTTAGGCAACTATGTACCATGTTTGTATGTATGGATGGATGTGCATCTCTATATGTGTGGATCAGTGTCTCCATATGTGTCCTTGTGAGGAGTAAAGTGTGTGTGTGTATATGGTCATGTGTGTCAGTCTCCATTTGCGTATGTGTGCTTGTCTGTTCTTATAACCTATATACCTATTTCTTTATTACCCACAAGAGGCTATACACAGAGGGGACAAACAAGGACAGACATAGGTATTAAGTCGATTACATCGACCCCAGTGCATAACTGGTACTTAATATATCGACCCCAAAAGGATGAAAGGCAAAGTCGACCTCAGCGGAATTTGAACTCACAACGTAACGCAGATGAAATACCGCTAAGCATTTCGCCCGGCGTGCTAACGTTTCTGCCATGTTCATCTACTGGCAAGTGTGTTACATTATAAGGCACAAAAAGAAAATGACTCTCCCCAGACACAACAGAATATGCTTCAATACACAAACTCATATAAAGAATCTTGCAAACCAAATCCAAAAACGAAATTTTTGCTCTGTTTTACCATTTAACCTCAATACTTCATTGCTTCTTTTCCATAGAACCACCTTGTTTTCATTTACGAAAATCCTGAATATTTTCTCTGATCATCTCTGTTCCACGGTAACAGGCCATACTTTTACCAAGGATGTTTAAGATTAGCCCATATCAAGAGCTGTCAGCATACTTCTCTAAATCCCATCCGCTCCAAACTGCATGCCACTTTTAATTTATTTTAATTATTTAGAATTTTAGAGGTTTTCATCCCATTCTTTCTAAACCAGAAACAGTCATTTGCCCTTTTTCATATTCCTATTGAAATACAGTGATTTGTTTCAATCAGTTTTAATAATAATGAAAAATTTATTAAAATAACTCGTTGTTATTAAGCCAGTGTTTGAAATCTAAATTAAAATGGAAATTTCATGGAAGGCTTTAATTTGGATCCCTTCAAAACAGAACTAGCATCATGGAATTAGGTTTGGGCTCAGCAGGGGGTCATCAAGTGGGTTAAGATGATAATCAGTTCTGTCTATGATTTTCACTTGATTAAAATTTCATTCCTTCATATTGAATATGGAATCACCCATTTAGCTATTGTTTTTTTTTTATGCAATTATCATCCTTGGCCATCTCTCCTGAGAAGCTTAGCTCAGACATTGAGAAAGCAAAATATTGATCGTGTAGAATTTTTCTTTGTTTTTTATATTCAATGTCATCATCATCATTATCATCATCGTTGTCATCATCGTCACCACTACCACCATCACCATCACCACCATCGTCATCATCATCAATTATGTCATTTACTATGCTGGCATGGGTTGGACAGTTTGACAGGAGCTGGGGAACCAGAGGAATATGTGAAGGTCAAGTATCTAGTTTGGCATGGTTTCTAAGGTTGGATGTCCTTCCTAATACCAACCACTTTAACAAACAGTTTTGGGTTCACTTTATGGCACCAGTGAAGCTACCAAGTAACATGCAAGGAAAAACAAAATCTCAACTAAGGGAGGTGGCTTTATACCAAGCAATGAAAGTATAAAGTATGTTAGGGAACCCGGAACAGGTAACATGCTGTAGGAGAGACACATGGTTAGTCCAGTCGGAAGAGAAGAAGGATGGGGGTGAAAGGCGTACTCTCGAGTTCCAGGCAGCTAAATTACAACTGTGAAAATAGATCTCAACAGACCTTGCTGGTATTATAAAACAACAATAATTATACAGCTCACAGTTTGAAAATATAGATTTCTTTATTGCCCACAAGGGGCTAAACATAGAGAGGATGAACAAGGACAGACAAAGGGAATAAGTCGATTACATTGACCCCAGTGCGAAACTGGTACTTTTATTTATCGACCCCGAAAGGATGAAAGGCAAAGTTGACCTCAGAGGAATTTGAACTCAGAATGTAACGACAGACAAAATACCGCAAAGCATTCCGCTAACGTGTCTGCCAACTTGCTGCCTTTCTACCAAATATAGGTTAACCCTTTAGCATTCAGATTCCTCTGTCAAACGCAATGCTTATTTATTCACAATGTTTTGAATTAATCACGTATTTATTTTGTTGTTTCAAGATTTCAATGATGTGATTGTCCATAGTGTATGGTGGTTACTGTATTGGGTCTGCTACCACACCCAACACCACCAAATTTCAAGCAGGGGTATAACAAAAGTTTTCCAGTAAGATTTGTGATTAAATTAATATCTATAATGAATTTGCTAGTTTCAATGGGTGTGCTGTACATACCCAGAATATATGTCCCTGGTCATCATCATCATCGTCGTTTAACGTCCGCATTCCATGTTAGCATGGGTTGGACGATTTGACTGAGGGCTGGCGAACCAAATGGCTGCACCAGGCTCCAATCTTGATCTGGCAGAGTTTCTACAGCTGGATGCCCTTCCTAATGCCAACCACTCCGAGAGTGTAGTGGGTGCTTTTACATGCTACCGGCACGTGGGACAGTCAGGCAGTCAGGTGGTACTGACAATGACTGACCTCGCTTGAATCTTTTTACACATGCCACCGGCACAGGTGCCAGTAAGGTGATGCTGGTAATGATCACACTCGAATGGTGCCTTTTATGTGCCACTGGCATGGAAGCCAGTTAGTTACTCTGGCAACGATCATGCTCAGATGGTACTCTTAGTACCCTAGTAGCACGGGGCTGAAGTGCCAGGAAGGTGACACTGGTAACGATCACACTTGAATGGTGCCTTTTATGTGATTTGTGTGAGAGGCTAAATTTGGCCAGTTTTAGCATAGAACAGGTAAAATATTTGGGTCAGATATAGTTAGTTTAAATATCAGAAGGTGAAATACTGAATTCAAACATGGGAAATTCAGAATATTTTATTGCAATAACAAATTGATATTTACTTGAAAGTGTTAGTGAAAATGTATGGCGTCAAAACAATTAGTTAATATATGTTGTAGGAGTGCACATAGAGGTTTACATATTTTCACGTCAGTGGAATTATTTGTATTGTGTGAAGTAAATGGCCATTACCTGAAGAAGAATCTGCTAAACGTTCATATATTTACAGGCAGGAATTGAAAGGTTTGGCCAAGTTAGAATTTAACTACTGTCAAGAGAGAATGAAATATAAATAAAATGTAATGCAAGATTTTTGCCTGAATGATAATTAGGGAGGTGAGGGCCAGACCTGTTTGTTGTTCTGAATGAAACATTCCAGGTGAGAAAGAGAGGGAGAGAGAGAGAGAGGGAGAGAGAGGGAGTGGGGAGAGAAAGAAGTAGAAATAAAATGAGAGAGGAGGAGGAGAGAGAGAAAGAGCAGAATAGACTTTCATGTCCGTACATGTATTCAGACACATACACGATACACAACCGTAAGTATGTGCACCTGAGTGCATTTGTATGTGTGTGTGTGTGTGTGTATTATGTATATATATATGTAGTTATATGTATATATATATATATAGTGAAGGCGCGTGGCTCAGTGGTTAGAGCGTCAAGCTTACGATCGTGAGGTTGTGAGCTCGAATTCCGGACCGGGCTGCGTGTTGTGTTCTTGAGCAAGACACTTTATTTCACGTTGCTCCAGTTCACTCAGCTGTAGAAATGAGTTGCGATGTCACAGGTGTCAAGCTGTATCAGCCCTTGCCTTTCCCTTGGACAACATTGGTGACGTGGAGAGGGGAGGCCGGTATGCATGGGCGACTGCTGGTCTTCCATAAAAACAACCTTGCCCAGACTTGTGCCTCAGAGGGTAACTCTCTAGGTGCAAACCCATGGTCAGTGTCTGACCGAAGGGGGTCACCATATATATGTATATATATATATATATATATATAACACAATTGCAGCGTGGAAGGTGTTTATAAGCCAGTTAAGAAACACACAAAAGCCGTTCGATTCACTCCAACATTTAAGTTTAATTTGTCAAAATATTTTCGTCGCTAAAATCCGCGACCTGTTCACTGGCAGCATGGAATTTTGTCAGTGAACAGGTCGCAGATTTTAGCGACGAAAATATTTTGACAAATTAAACTTAAATGTTGGAGTGAATCGAACGGCTTTTGTGTGTTTCTTAAATGGCTTATAAACACCTTCCACGCTGCAATTGTTTTCGTTTCAGCACACGATCTCAGATCAAATTACTTGCTATGCGAGTACATCTCCGTAATATATATATATATATATATATATATATATATATATATATATATATATACTGTAGTTCCCCAGTATTTACAGGGATTATGTTCCTAGAGCAGCTGTGAATAATGAAAAGCCGCGAATATTGGACGTAGTCCATAAAAATGCCTATAAATGTCAAAATATAACATAAAATATTACATATATATATATATATATATATAAAATTAATAATTTAATAGAAAATAAAATAAAATGTACAGTTACTCACCAATAATGAATGATATTGATTATAAGACGATGATGACGAAAATAATGAAGGTAATGACTGCACAGCAAAGAAGATTTAAATCTCTTCAGGTGAATGCCTCTTCTTCAGGTGTTTTAGGGGATGTCGTATCTTCTTGCAAGGCTTTCTTGGTGGGTTTGAGGAACAAAAAATACTTTGTAATGAAATTTCAGTTGGTTGACCACATTAAATTGAAAAGAAACCACACTCTTTGTCTAGCCTCTCCCCTGCTCTTTGCTTTTTCTTCCTCTTTCTTGATTGACCTGCTCTCTATCTCCCTCTCTTTTTCCTTTTCTCCCCCCAAAAAACGAATTTTTTTCTCCTAAGCAAACAATATAATTGAAAAGAAACCCCTCTTTCTATGACTCTCCCCCCCCACAATTTTGGTTTACTTTCTCCACTGTCCTGCTCCCTATCTTTCTCTTCTCCAAAAAAGCAAAAACATTTTCTCCTCTTCTAAACAAAACAAAAAAAAAACACATCCAATTCAAATAAAAAAATAAGGAAACACTCTGTTTTCGTTATTTTGATTTTGATTTTTCTCACGAAGATTTTGGTTACACAAATGAAACAGCTAATAAAGAATTATCCAAAATTTTGACTGTCTCTTTTTGCTCAATATACAATATCTATACACCACTTCAAATTTTCTCTCTCCTTTTCAAAATATATATATGTGTGTGTGTGTGTGTGTGTGTGTGTGTGTGTATGTGTGTACAGGGTGCGATGGGTAAATTGTTGCCATTTTATACTTTTAATTTCATGCATGCGCATTGTTTGCTTTTGATTTTGTTGACTACAGAGTATAGTAGGGTCAGTTGGGCACCATCTGTAAGAAAAACAAGACCCTGACAGAACTCACTCTGCCAGAAATTTAGAAATAATATGCTGTACTGCTTGGTATTCGTGCCAGAAGCTCCAGTACAGACATTTCAGTGTTTGGGTTTCAGAGGACAGTGTAATCTGAGAAAATGTACCAGAAGTGATCATCACCATTTCATTGTTCGACTGTGGTCGAGACAATGGAATTCACCACGCTACGCCAGACTTCACGGTCCATCATAGCATTACGGAGGTCCTGGTTGCTGGATGCCTGTATCCCTGGAGATTACATCAGGGTAGGAGAGTGTGCGCCCAAGAGTGTGGAGTAGAAAGGGCTCCTTAGCTGTAGTGAAGGCAATCTGTCTAGGCAGATAACCTTACAATAAATCACTCGGTCTGTAGCTTAGAAATACTGGGTTGATGTCCAGTGGGAACAACTTTGTTTCATGGAGGAGGAAAGGCCTTCTTTAGTACTTGGTTGTTCAATGCTTTCCAATGTGTGTAGTAGCGGCGCGAGCACACATTATTAGCCATTTGAAAAGACTATGGAAAAGGGATAAAAATCAAACATCCAGTCAAGATCATGGTGTTTAGAGTGATCACTAGTGATGACGATGTTATGTCACCATCCATCTTCCCACAGGACCTCAGATTCCACATGGAGGCCTACATCAAATGCCTAGAGGAGATAGTGCTGCCCTGGGTCAAGAGAGTGGCTGCTGGAAGACCCTATGTTTGGCAGCAGGACTCTCCACCATGCCACACGAGCAGGAGAACCCAGTCATTGCTGTCAGACAATTTCTGCAACCACATCACCCCTAACATTCAGCCACCTAACTCCTCAGACTGCAACCCCTTTGGTTATTATGTTTGGGGCACAGTTGAGCGAGACACCAACAAAACTCCTTGTAACACTAAAGATGAAATGAAGGCAAGGATTATGGCAGCATTCACCAACTTAAACGAGGAGACTGTTCAGAAGAGTTGCAGGAGGTTCCCAAGTTGTCTGCAGGCTGTGGTTGAAGCCAATGGCGATTATATTGAGTAAATTTACTCTTTAGTATTTCTAGATGTTTTTATGTAATTTTGGTAAATATATCTGTTAAAATGAGAAGTAAGTGTTATTTTCCTTTTTGCATAATTTAGACACTCTGTATATATACACTCTGCACTCTGTATATATACATAAATATTTCTTTAATACCCACAAGAGGCTAAACACAGAGGGGACAAACAAGGACAGACGAACGGATTAAGTCGATTACATCGACTCCAGTGTGTGACTGCTGCTTAATTTATCGACCCCCGTAAGGATGAAAGGCAAAGTCAACCTCCACGGAATTTGAACTCAGAATGCAGTGGCGGACGAAATACCACAAAGCATTTCGCCCGGCGTGCTAACGATTCTGCGAGCTCAATGCCTTATACAAGTGTCTTTTATAGCCTCAAGCCAACCAAAGCTTTGTGAGGGAATTTGGAAGATGGAAACTGAAAGAAGCCCATCATGTGTGTGTTGTGTGTGTGTGTGTGTGTGTGTGTGTGGGCTTGCATCTGTGTTTGGCCACCACTACTGCTTGACAATTGGTGTTCAGTAACTTAGAGGTGCAGCAAAGGAGACTGATAGAATAATTACCAGGTTTAAAAGAACACAGATGCTGGAGTTGATTCATCTAGCCAAAAATTCTTCAAGACAGCACCCAGGTATTGCTGCAGTCTAATCAATGAAACAAATCTTTATATATAAAAGTAAGGTTGTGTGTCTGTCTCCTACGATTTAGATTCCTAACTACTCCCGCATTTTGTGGTGCAGTTTAACCAAAACCGGGTATCTTATAGTCGTGATTCATATCGAGCCCTTCTGGGTATTAGCACGCGTCTACGATGAGTCTACGATTTAAAAAAAAATTCACCATCATTTTTTTCTATTTTAATGCATTTTTTTCGCTATTATATAAGGGAAGTAACTCTCTAAAAATGTCTACGAAGAGTCAACGATTTAAAAAAAAAATTTACCATAATTTTTTTTCCATTTTTAATGCATTTTTTGCTATTTTTTGGCTATAACTCTCTAAAAATGTTTATATAGTTATTTCCCTTACAAACCCGAGCAACGCCGGGCGATACTGCTAGTAATAGATAAAAGATACGTGTGTGCGTGTGTCTGCACATGCACACGCATGTGTGAAATAAAATAGAAAATCTTGAATCAAAGATCAAAAAGATCGGAAATGTAATACAGGTACATGTTATATGGAATGTTCTAGAACCAGTAGTTGTATTTTTTGAAATTTATTGTGTTAGCAAAGAATCTTCAATTTTGTTAATTTTAGTAGCTCTTTGGAAACAAGTGATTATAATCTGTAAGTTATTTCAGAACATCTGTCTGTAATTCAAATGTTTGGAGCAAATTTGATTCAACACAATTAAAATAATTTCTATACAAATTATGACGTCAAAGAATTAGAAATAAAATGTTTATTCAAACCACTTTGGTATATATGTTAGATAAAAACACTCCTTCATATTTTGGCCTTGTAATCACATACTTGTATGTTTAAATATAGATATACACCAGTATAATAAATAATTCAAATAAGAAATAAGAAATTAATATACAGAAAATAGGTACTTGATTAACTTCATTACATTAATTTGAGAAAACAAAAAAAATTATATTTTATTTTGCGATCTATAATAACCTTAAACATGTGCAATTCTCATATATATATATATACATATATATATATATATATATATATATATACATACATACATATATATATATTATCTACATACATATATATTATATATAACTACTTATAATATAATGACATAATATACATCATCTATATATATATATATATATATATATACTATATATATACATATATATATATATATATCATATATTTACATATATATATGTATATATAATATATATCTTATATATTATATCATATATATCTATATATATATATATATATAGAGAGAGAGAGAGAGAGAGAGAGAGAGAGACTGGGTCATCCCATAAATTTTGTCTCAATTTTGAATAAAGAAAACAAGTGATCAAATGATGATTTAATTGAAATTTAATCATCAATGTACTTTCCCTGATTATCTATGACTTCCTTCCATCTATTTACAAATTTTTTAATCCCATTAATGTAAAACTCTTTTGGTTTCAAAGCGAAGAACTCTGAAATGTTAGTTTTGTCTTCCTACAGGCTTGTGAATATCATGTCCTCTTATTGATTCTGTAAACTACAAAATAAATGGTAGTCTGAAGGAGCAAGGTCGGGGGAATAAGGGGGATGAGGAATTTTTTCCCAACCAAGCTCTTCGATCTTCTGTGATGTGATCTTTGCAGTGTGGGGTTGTGCACTGTCCTGATGAACATCACTCCTTTTCGATTCACTAAAGCGGGTCTATTTTTTTCAAAGTTTGGTTCAAATGCTCTAATTGCTGACAGTAGACATGAGCATTGATTGTTGCATTAGGTGGTAACAATTCAAAGTGAATTACCCCTTTGCAATCCCACCAGATAGAACCTTTCCACCATGAAATTCCCTTCTTGGTTGTGGTTGAGCTTTTTCCCTTTTACCAAGCCACTGTTTACGATGTTTAACATTTCGATACAAGATCCATTTTGCCTTACCAGTCACAAGTTTATCCAAAAATGAGTGAAATGAGTTCACGAGAATGGAGAGAAGAGCAGATGTCAACTCAGGATTTTTTGGTTGCTTTTGGGCAATTCATGAGGCATCCATTTTCCAAGTTTAGGAACCTTCCAAGTTGTTGAAGATGATAATGAACAGTTGTATGCTTTGATCTAAGCTTTATTGCCAATTCTTCAACTGATAATGCAGGATTTTATTCTAGTAATGCTTCAAGGAGCTTTTATCAAACTCAACTGGACAACCTGTTCGATCTTC
>NC_043017.1:32894834-32927334 GCF_006345805.1 Octopus sinensis | reverse complement strand
TTGGTAGACGGAAACTGAAAGAAGCCTGTCGCATATATGTATATATATGTGCGTGTGTGATTGTGTGTCTGTGTTTGTCCCCCTAGCATTGCTTGGCAACCGATGCTGGTGTGTTTATGTCCCCGTTACTTAGCGGTTCGGCAAAAGAGACTGATAGAATAAGTACTGGGCTTACAAAAAGAATAAGTCCCGGGGTTGAGTTGCTCAATTAAAGGCGGTGCTCCAGCATGGCCGCAATCAGATGACTGAAACAAGTAAAAGAGTAAAGAGTATAGAGAGTATCCGTAGCACAGCACTCTTATTACACACAGGCACACACGTACACTCTCATCCCTAACCAATTCCTTCCTTACCCCTCACCACCCTCCATGCAAGCAAAATTCTTAGTACTATAAAACACATTGTATATTGAGTTATTTGGTGTTGGATGACAGAAAGAAAAAATTGCAAGATTTAACCATACTGGCATGGCTGTGTGGAATGGAGTTTGTTTCTCAACCATTTCAATCCCACTGCATGGCACCTCAGACAAATGTCTTCTACTATTGCCCCTCAATCTCACCAAAGCTTGGTAAGCGAATCTGGAATTTGGAAAACAGAAACTGAAAGAAGCCTATTGTATATATGTGTTTGTCTTTATGCGTGTATGTACACACAGACACACAGACACACACATATATACATTGTGTGTGTGTGTGTGTGTATATATGTATATATATAATAACAATTTAATAAATAAAACATATGCATACATACATATATGTAAATACCTACATCTATATGTATATATACATGCATATATGAATACAGGACACCAGAATACAACGAGAAATGAAAACATAAAATCAAACAAGGAAACGGACTTTTTTTAACAACAAAAAAAAGCAGAGTACAAGACAAACAACACAAGGAATATTCCCCTTCATCAGCTGCCTCTGTTTCGACTCAATGCGTGTTTCGAAGGTAAAGGCAGAACACAATCTGGCCGAAGCCAGATTATTAACTATATATATATATAGTTAATCCAGACGTGAAAACACAAAGAGAAAACACAACAACGTGAGGACGTGGAACAAATATAGTATTATTGGACGCTCAGGAAAGGAAGAAAGAAGGAGGATTTAACGTTTCGAGCAGAGCTCTTCATCAGAAACATAGGAAAAGGAAACATCCAAGGAAGGGAAGACGGAGGAAAAAATCGCCAATGGTACATACATGGTCACATTTTATATATATATATATATACACATTAGAAGGTTTGGAGATGATGTACAGGTATTATATATTAGAAGAAATGAGGTACTCAGAAATGTGGATGGTTTTATATTTACATATATTTATTAGTATGTCACATGTTTTTATAAATCATATATTAGCGCTTGCATCCGCTCTAGCGGAGTCGTCAGATTGAACTTTTTCAGGAATTTTGTCTCTTTTTAGAGTATTATTGAGTATGTAGGGGTGGAGAGAGATATAAGATAGTAAAAGAGGGTGAGGAATAGGGAGAAAGTGAGAGAGAGTGTGTGTGTTTGTGTGTGTGTGTGTGTGTTGTGTGTGTGTGCGTGTGTGTGTGTTTGTGTGTGTGTGTGTGTGTGTTCTTTTGTATCTGAAAGAGTTGTCAATGGAAAAGAGAAGGAAAGGAAGAAGGAAGAGAGAAAGAAGAAAAAATGTGTTGACATCTTTGCAGCTGGTCAGTTCTTTCAATAGAACGTGATTCTTGGCTTTTAGAAAGGGCAAACCCAGGTGGTCACTTCAAGGCGGGTAAAATGTTATTTTTCAAAAAATTGTCTGGATTTCTTTTTATCATTGTCATGTGAGAGTGTGTGTGTGTGCATGTGTGTGTGTGTGTGTGCCTGTGTATCTCAAAGGAGTGCCAATGGAAAAGAGAAGGAAAGAAAGAAGGAAGAGAGGATGTATGCATATATGTATACACTCTCGGAGTGGTTAGCATTAGGAAGGGCATCCAGCTGTAGAAACTTTGCCAAATCAAGATTGGAGCCTGGTGCAGACATCTGGTTCGCCAGCCCTCAGTCAAAATCGTCCAACCCATGCTAGCATGGAAAGCGGACGTTAAACGATGATGATGATGATGATAAATATATGAGCTTGTATCAATATATTTATGTGTATGTGTGTTTATATATACATATACTTTTTGACAGAAGAGAAATATATCCCGAACCAAAAATCAGTTTCGTTATTAGAGAAACAAAAAG
This sequence comes from Octopus sinensis, assembly GCF_006345805.1. Classification (NCBI taxonomy): domain Eukaryota; kingdom Metazoa; phylum Mollusca; class Cephalopoda; order Octopoda; family Octopodidae; genus Octopus; species Octopus sinensis. The sequence continues at coordinate 32,925,118 of NC_043017.1, read as the reverse complement.
TTTAGCAACAGGCAATTGGTAAATCTGTGTTTAAATCAAGATCATTTATCTTTCAAGGTTCTTTTTCAAGATTTATCCAGCTTGAAGAGAAATTCATTTCATGAAAACACAAATAGATATAGTTAGCATTTGTGTATATGTGCATGTGTCAGCATGTGTGTGCGTGTGTGTGTGTACACATATATCCTTATATAGATGCATACATATGCATATACACATCTGGTGTTCTTATCATAGAATATGCTGGCTGATGAATTTTATTTCCCATCATTCTAGATATAAATTCAAGAATTTCAAAACAAAAAAAAATTATGTGAATTGAATGAGATCTAACTTCAAAGTTCCACAAGCAAATTTTGGCAGTGTATATTTAACATTCTTATTTCAGCGAAATGCTGATGAGTGTATTAATATCTCTTACCGTCCCAGAATAGCAACCTAAGTAAATGAATTTCAATCAATACACAATTACATCTTACGTATAATTTTTCAAGACTTTAAATATAATCACAGAACTTGCTAATCTAATTCAGAGATTATAAATACTTATACAGGCATACTTACAAACATTCACACACACACACAGACATATCTACATTCATATGCATATATAGAAGTATATATACATATATATGAATATATACATATATATATACATATATATGTATATATATATATATATATATATAATATATATATATATTATATATATATATATATATGTATATATATATATGTATATATAGTTGTATATGTACTAGCAGAGATAACCGATGTTGCTCAGGATTAAAATGGTATAGTATTTCATTCTTTTACATGCTTCAGTCATGTGACAGTGGCCATACAGGGGCACTGCCTTTAGTCGAACAAATCGATACCAGGATTTATTGTTTGTAAGTCTAGTACTTATTCTATTGGTGTCTGTTGCCGAACCACTAGTTTACAGGAAGGTAAATACGCTAACATCGGTTGACAACCGATGGTGGGGGTACAAACACACACATATACAACAGTCTTCTTTCAGTTTCCATCTACCAAATCCACTCACAAGGCTTTGGTTGGCCTGAGGTTAAAGAATAAATACACACACACACACACACACACACACACACACACACACACACACATATATATATAGGGAAAGTTTACGAAAAAAACAAAGACAGGTGGTGTACAAAACAAACAGATGTATTAGTATAACGCTCAGGAATAGAAAAAGTCTGTTACGTTTCGAGCCTACACTCTTCGACAGAAAGATACACAGAAAAAAACAAGGAGAGAAGAAAAATGTGTGTAGTGGCTAACGATCTATCATGGAGTCTGATTCGGACATATGTAAAGAGAAATTGTGAGTTAGAGATTATGCAACTGTCTAAGGGATAAATATATTCATAGGTACTACTGGTGTATTACCTAACTATGTATAGGCCTTACTGATTTTCATCTTCTAGGCTGAAATCTCCACTTCTGAATTTTGCAAACCATCTACAAGTTCTTTAATTGAACCTAATTATAGAAAGACCTGTCAAGAATAGGTATATACAAATCAACTAAAATAGGTAATCAAAATGAATTACTAAAACATGTTGATCGACTAGAAAATATTAATCGAATAAAAAAAATGGGGTTTTTACCCCTTAATTAAAAATATCTCAAAATAGTTCGTTTTTAAAAACGCAATCCATGGTAAGTTGAGGTCTAAGGAGCGTAAGACAGATCCAAAAGATCAGGTCAAAAAACACATCTATGGCCATTTTGCAAATTCATTGCCATGGTCTGATTGTGAGTTAAAAATGCATCTTGTCAATGACCCCCTCATCAGGATGACAAAAATTATTATTATATTTTATTTTATGGCTAAACATGTAGGTGGCTGCTAATCATAGGAATTTTTCTATCTGGTTTCGAAACCCAGTAAGCAAACTAAATATTATCTACCACATCTAGCCTTACTTCTGTATATTCTAAGAAAAGTAGAAAATTTATCGTTGCAGAAAGGGATCACCTCTGTAAATTTATTTAATGATTTAGGCCCAAAGGACCTCAGGATGGCAAGAGATGCTTTTATACACAACTTACACTAGTTAATATTAACGCTAAAATAAGGGGCCCTTGAGATTATAGACTGTTCAAGAGAGTAACTTTTATTATTCCTCTTTAAACTGTGTATATAAGAGGCAAGTGTAGTGGAGTTTCTCTTTCAAAAACGAATTCATGTGGGCCCTGTATCTTGCCTTAAAATTGACAGTACTGCCTATAAAAAAAACTATCCTCTCTAACTACACATTTATAAATAACATTTGTAGTCAAACAGAATCCATCAAGGGGACATAATCTAGGGTTTCTACAATTACAGGATTTACCGATACTAACATTATTTATCTGGCTTTCTGCATTCTTCTCCTCAGATATTCCATTAAAGGGGGTCGGTAAAACTGGTGAAAGTAAATGGTTTGTAATACCAGCCCTAGGCTTATTAGAGCTTACCAGCCCAATACCAGAGTTTCCAACAGAGGAATACTTCCAGGGCACTCACCCATTTAATTTTGCTTCTATTTATATATTTCTTTACTACCCACAAGGGGCTAAACATAGAGGGGACAAACAAAGACAGACAAAGGGATTAAGTCGATTACATCGACCCCAGTGCGAAACTGGTACTTAATTTATCGACCCCGAAAGGATGAAAGGCAAAGTCGACCTCGGCGGAATTTGAACTCAGAACGTAACGACAGACGAAAATACGGCTACGCATTTCGTCCGGCGTGCTAACGTTTCTGCCAGCTCTCCGCCCTATTTTTTGCTTCTATTTATAGATGCAATAATGGAGGCCAAATTTGGCATTACCGAGTAAGGAAATTTAATGGAGGATTTATTGTAGATTGTGTAGGACTTATGATTCTTTCGCGAGATTCTCCTTCAGAATCTTAAACAACAGCTTGGGCAGATTTTTTACTGTAAGAGAAAAAAAAAGGGTCAGGGTGTGCAAACCAGATGACTTCCTGTATTCCCTTATATATATATATATTTATAATAATAATTATCATCTCAACTAACACTGTGGAATTCCTGAAGTAAATCCAATGGAAATATACCCCAACTGTAGATGACACCAGGTAACACAAACCATGCCAGTGCTTTACTCAGCACATCAACACACTAATTGACAAATACCCATTAATCCAAAATATTACATATCATCATCCTCATCATCATTATTTCACGTCCGCTTTCCATGCTAGCATGGGTTGGACGATTTTGACTGAGGGCTGGCAAACCAGATGGCTGCACCAGGCTCCAGTCTTGATTTGGCAGAGTTTCTACAGCTGGATGTCTTCCCTAATGCCAACCACTCCAAGAGTGTAGAGGGTGCTTTTTACATGCCACCGGCATGGGGGCCAGTCAGGTGGTACTGGCAACAACCTCGCTCGAAACCTTTTATACATGCCACCAGCACAGGTGCCAGAAGGCAACTTTAGTAACGATCACGCTCGAATGGTGCCCTTTTACGTGCCCACTGGCATGGAAGCCAGTTGGCTGCTCTGGCAACGATCATGCTTGGATGGTGCTCTTGGCACCCTACTAGCATAGGCACAAGTGCCAGTAAGGCAATGCTGGTAATGATCACGCTCGAATGGTGCCCTTTAAGTTCCACTGGCACGGAAGGCGGTTAGCCACTCTGTCAATTATCACACTCGTATGGTGCTCTTTGCACCCTGCTAGCACGGACGCCAGTCATCGAATTTGATTTTGCTTTTGATTGGTTGATTGATTTCACTTGCCTCAACAGGTCTTCGCGAGCAGAGTTTTAGTGTCCAAAGGAGGAAAAGGTGCGCATAAGTGGGGTGGTTACGCCCCTGGCATAAGCCATGAGATTAATATATATATATATCATCATCATCATCATCATCATCGTTTAGCGTCCGTTTTCCATGCTAGCATGGGTTGGACGGTTCTACTGGGGTCTGTGAAGCCAGAAGGCTTCATCAGGCCCAGTCAAATCTGGCAGTGTTTCTACGGCTGGATGCCCTTCCTAACACCAACCACTCCGAGAGTGTAGTAGGTGCTTACAAAATTCTATATCTTGGACATAGAGTTACCCAAGGTTTTGCATCCACAAAGCCAAAGCTTGGTAGATAGCTCGTCAGTCTCTATATAGAGACAAAAATTCAAAATTTCTATGTCATGGATGTGAGAAAATGGTCAGAAATCAAGAAATATATCTTAACAAAAAAAACATTAATGAGGGCGGGTTATCTGCCCTGAACCAGAGGAAAAAAAACAACCCGTATGGACCGGAAAAGGCCTAACCAGCAAATAGGGAGATCCTGTTTTCCAGTTAGTAGTGCTTGATGTGGCACATTTAGAAAACGCTTCTTTATGACTATCTAATGTGCTAGGTTTCATATAGTCCTTAAGAATTTTGGCTCTCTCTTTGATGCAGATTTTGCAAAGGCCACTTTCATTAATGTATGGACCCAGGAGTGGCTATGTGGTAAGTAGCTTCTTTACCAAACACATGGTTCTGGGTTCAGTCCCACTGCGTGGCACCTTGGGCAAGAGTCTTCTGCTATAGCCTCAGGCCGACCAATGCCTTGTGAGTGGATTTGGTAGACGGAAACTGAAAGAAGCCCGTCATATATATGTATATATATATATATATATATATATACGCGTGTGTGTGTTTGTGTGTCTGTGTTTGTCCCCCTAGCATTGCTTGACAACTGATGCTGGTGTGTTTATGTCCCCCGCTACCTTGCGATTCGGCAAAAAGAGACCGATAGAATAAGTACTGGGCTTACAAAAAGAATAAGTCCTGGGGTCGAGTTGCTCGATTAAAGGCGGTGCTCCAGCATGGCCGCAGTCAAATGACTGAAACAAGAAACAGAGTAAAAGAGTAAAGAGTAAAGATGGTCAATTAATTTCCACCTGATATCACATGGGGGTCCCTTGGTCTTTGAGGTGCCAAATATAGTGGGCCATGGATGTGACAAACCATCTTTCTAAGACTCTGAAGGATGATTGGCAGTTAAGAAAACGTCACATTCCTGGTAACATATGGTGCTGGACCGGTCATTGCATGGTTGTTGAAGACAATTATTTGGTCATCATCTGTGGTGATGGTCCTGGGAATGGTGGATACCTCTTCCATGTTGCTGGTAAAATTCCAGTAACAATATGTAAATATTTTGGCTGCATGACAACACATGGCAGCAACTAGAAGAGAAAGAGAGAAAGAGAGGTAACCTTTAGGTGTTTATGCTACCATGCTAAAATCGAAGAACACATTGAATATTATGCAGGTACTCTCTTTACTCTTTTACTCTTTTACTTGTTTCAGTCATTTGACTGCGGCCATGCTGGAGCACCGCCTTTAATCGAGCAAATCGACCCCGGGATTTATTCTTTGTAAGCCCAGTACTTATTCTATTGGTCTCTTTTGCCGAACCGCTAAGTAACGGGGACATAAACACACCAGCATCGGTTGTCAAGTAATGCTAGGGGGACAAACACACATAAATATATATACATAAATATATATACATATATACGACAGGCTTCTTTCAGTTTCCGTCTACCAAATCCACTCACAAGGCATTGGTCGGCCTGGGGCTATAGCAGAAGACACTTGCCCAAGATGCCACGCAGTGGGACTGAACCCAGAACCATGTGGTTGGTTAGCAAGCTACTTACCACACAACCACTCCTGCGCCTATATACTATTAGATATATACTATTCCTAAAAAGCCAGAAGTGGTAGTCATGGTTGGAAGGCCTTTGATCATAAGTTTGGTTATACTGGGGCCAACTAGAGCCTAACCTACAACAACAACAATAACAACTAAAAATGGAAACATACCAGTCATAAACAGGCAACTGCAGCCTGATGCAGCTCTCTGGCTTACCAATTCCAGTCAAGCCATCTAACCCATGCCAGCATGGAAAATGGACGTCAAATGATGATGATGACGATACTGCTGGAATTCACCATTTACCTGTAACACTAAAGAATGCCTGAACTCCCATAGTTTTGCCTTTTAAATTCCGATGGTCATAGATGTTTTAGACCATCATTGTTCATTTGCAGTGGATAAAATTGATGAGTAAATGTATTATACTCTTTACTCTTTTACTCTTTTACTTGTTTCAGTCATTTGACTGAGGCCATGCTGGAGCACCGCCTTTAGTCGAGCAAATCGACCCCAGGACTTATTCTTTGTAAGCCTAGTACTTATTCTATCGGTCTCTTTTGCAGAACCGCTAAGTTACAGCGATGTAAACACACCAGCATTGGTTGTCAAGCAATGCTAGGGGGACAAACACACACACACACACATGTATATACATATACATACATACGACAGGATTCTTTCAGTTTCCATCTACCAAATCCACTCACAAGGCTTTGGTCGGCCCAAGGCTATAGAAGAAGACACTTGTCCAAGGTGCCACGCTGTGGGACTGAACCGGAACCATGTGGTTCGTAAGCAAGCTACTTACCACACAGCCACTCCTGCGCCTATTATGTTTATTTCTGTCAACTAATTTACTCCACCTTCACAAACTTGACATGATCCTTGTTGAAAAGAACCAGCTTGTCTGTACAAACTGTTAAAAAAGAGAATAACTATTTAATGATTAAAATCATTGTCAATTTCTAAAACCTATGTGTGTTATTTAAATACCAGAAGCTACAGTTTTTCATGTTGGAAAAATCTTGTTGAAGATGTCATCATCATCATCATCATCATTATCATCGCTTAGCGTCCGCTTTCCATGCTAGCATGGGTTGGATGGTTCAACTGGGGTCTGGGAAGCCAGAAAGCTGCACCAGGTCCAGTCTGATTTGGCAATCTTTCTACGGCTGGATGCTCTTCCTAATGCCAACCACTCCGAGAGTGTAGTGGGTGCTTATTACGTGCCACCGGCACAGGTGCCAGATGAGGCTGGCAAATGGCCACGATCAGATGGTGCTTTTTAAAAAGCACAATGTACTTCAGAGCAGGGTGAAATGTGAAATTGGGAGCCCTGTGTGTCAGAGTGGCTGTTGCAGCATATCTCCCTTGCCAACCTCTGGGAAACAACTTTCTCATTTTGTCTATTGGGTCCTTGAGGCAGTCTGACAATCCTTTTTAGATATTTCTCTGTTGTGAGGAAGAGGAAAGATGGATGATTTAGGCAGGGCCTAATTAGATGCTGTAGTTCAAGCTTCTTCCAATTATTTTGTCTTCAGTTACTCTGACTTAATATCATAGTATTATTGAGCATGATGTATAATAGAAGATTCCTTTTATGTTTGTTGTTTCATGAAACTGATTATTGGTATGATGTTTACAGTATTTCACCATGGTTGCAGTTTATCATCATCATCATCGTTTAATGTCTGCCTTCCATGCTGGCATGGGTTGGACGGTTTGACCGAGGACTGGCAAGCCAGAAAGCTGCACCAGGCTCCAGTCTGATTTGGCAGGGGTTTTACAGCTGGATACCCTTCCTAATGCCAACCACTCACCACGCTTGAACGATGCTTTTTATGTGACACCGGCATGGGAGCCAGTCAGGTGGTACTGGCATTGACCACGCTTGAACGATGCTTTATACGTGCTACTGGCACAGGACCAGTCAGGCATGGTTTGTAATAGCACCACATCAGCAAAATAAATTCAAATTATGCCACAGAAGCAATTCTATAGCATACAGCTCTATAAAAGCTCTATACTATAAAGCTGCTTTCATTGCAAAGATCAGATTTCATGATTATAATCATTAATGGATTTAAGTATGTAGTGTATAAAATAGATTAAATTCTCGATCTCTAAACACTTCTGAGTGTTAGAATTTTTACCTACATTATACACCGGTTGTACAGCAAGCTCATGGATTGCGGCTGTCAGCACAAATCAATTTGTTCGCTGATTGGTGACTTGTTTCAACAGTCACAGTTGACGGTCTCCCAGGTGCTGTTTGTTTCCGATGCTGGTTTCCTCTTCTTTGTCCATCTGTGTGCGTTGCTTTGTTAACGGTGTCACCTTTGTAAACAACCAACAACGTTCTGCAAATATTAGACTGCTTACATTCCTCCTTCAGCAAGAGCTGAAACGATAACTCATCGCTTCTCCTTGAATCCGTTATTTGCCTTAAATGATGGACAGAAAGGTAATTCACTACAGAGGAAGATCTGAGCTACTCTGCCAACGTGTGCAATCGGAATGATCTATGTAAATTAATAGAAACATTATTCCTTGTTTTTTCATTACTCTCAGCACAATCTTCATGCCTATGCGTACACACACACATACATACATGCATACATATATATATATATATATATATATATATAATAGTAATAATAATTATTATTTCAGGGAATATAATCCAAAACTTACGAGGAAAAAAAATTCAATTTAGAAATACTAAATCAAATTTCACACAATATAATATATATATAAAAATTAGAAAAAAAACACCTTTTATGAATTCAAAATGAACAATTAAATTACACCATCTAGAAAATTACATATAATAGAAATATTAAAATTAAAATAACAATAAAAAGTCAATGATTAAGTAAATTGCAAAAAAATAATAATAATAACGTATAGAATTTGCATATAATGTTATTCTACAAATTCTATACGTTATTATTTTTCCTATAACTTAAGAAAAGTGATAGAATAAGTACCAGGCTGAGGAAATAAGTTCTGGATTGAATCCTTACAAATAAATCTTACAAGGTGATGCCCCAGCATGGCCACAATCCAATGACTCCTGGAAAAAGTAAAAATTATCTCTCTCTCTATATATATATATATATGTGTGTGTGTGTGTGTGTATGTGTGTGTGTGTGTGTGTGTGTGCGTGTGTATACGTGTGTTCTTTTATTGTTTTATATATTTCAGCTCTAAGGCTGTGGCTAGGCTGGAGCACCACCAGGTGCAGGCATGGCTCTGTAGTAAGAAGTTTGATTCTTAACCACATGGTTCTGGGTTCAGTCCCACTGTTTGGCACCTTGGACAAGTATCTTCTACTATAGTCTTGGGCCAACCAAATCCTTGTGAGTGGATTTGGTAGATGGAAACTGAAGGAAGCCTGTTGTTTGTGTGAGTGTCTTTGTGTCTGTGTTTGTCCCCCACCACTGCTTTTACTTGTGTTTACATTCCCATAACTTAGCAGTTTCACAAAAGAGACTGATAAAAGAAGTACCAGGCTTAAAAACAATGTATGCACTTGGGGGTTGAATCATTTGACTAAAATTCTTTGAGGTGGTGCCCCAGCATGGCCATAATCTAATGATTGACACAAGATAAAAGATAAAGATACATATAGGCACAGGAGTGGCTTTGTGGTAAGCAGCTTGCTTATGAACCACCTGGTTCCGGGTTCAGTCCCACTGTGTGACACCTTGGGTAAGTGTCTTCTACTATAGCCCCGGGCCAACCAAAGCCTTGTGAGTGGATTTGGTAGATGGAAACTGAAAGAAGCCTGTTGTATATATGTATATATATGCATGTGTGTGTGTGTGTGTATGTTTGTGCGTCTGTGTTTGTCCCCCACGAACATCGCTTGACAACCGATGCTGGTGTGTTTATGTCCACGTAACTTAGCGGTTTGGCAAAAGAGACCGATAGAATAAGTACTAGGCTTACAAAGAATAAGTCCTGGGGTCGATTTGCTTGACTAAAGGCGGTGCTCCAGCATGGCTGCAGTCAAATGACTGAAACAAGTAAAAGAGCAAAAGAGTATATATATATATATATATTGCCTTCACATATATATATGAGTGTGTGTGTGTGTGTGTGTGTGTCTGTGTGTGTGTGTGCGTGTGTGTGAATGTGTGTGTGTGTTTGTGCGTGCTTGCGTGTGTGTGCGTGTGTGTGTGTGTCTGTGTGCGTGTGTTTGTCTGTGTGTCTGTGTGCTCTGGTAGAGAAGAAAGCCAGCAAGCCTGAACTCATTCCAGGTCTCCAGGACTGATAGGGGGGAAACATTTTATCCCCCAATTGTCAGACTGGACGTCTAGCTTGAATTGTTACAGTTGAGTGAACTCAGCACAAGGCACCCACAAGTCTGCTGATTTTGTTAAATTGGGTGAAAGATTAATGTTACAATTACATTATTCTTAGATTAAACTAACAGAGTGAAATAAACTTGTAAATATTCTGTAAACAATGAATTTAAAAAAAATTCTGACAAGGATGTATTAGTTCTTTAAAGTCGTAGGAGTGGCTGTGTGGTAAGTAGCTTGTTTACCAACCACATGGTTCCGGGTTCAGTCCCACTGCATGGCACCTTGGGCAAGTGTCTTCTACTATAGCCTCGGGCCGACCAAAGCCTTGTGAGTTGATTTGGTAGACGGAAACCGAAAGAAGCCTGTCGTATATATGTATATATATATATATATATATATATATATATATATATGTGTGTGTGTGTGTGTGTATGTTTGTGCGTCTGTGTTTGTCTCCCCAACAATGCTTGACAACCGATGCTGGTGTGTTCATGTCCCCGTCACTTAGCGGTTCGGCAAAAGAGGCCGATAGAATAAGTACTGGGCTTACAAAAGAATTAGTCCCGGGGTCGAGTTGCTCGACTAAAAGCGGTGCTCCAGCATGGCCGCAGTCAAATGACTGAAACAAGTAAAAGAGTAAAAGAGAGAGAGAGAGAGTAAAGAGGATGCATAAAACTGGATTTGCTGTATATTAGCAAGCACAGACAAACATAATTTTGGTGAATTGTCATCCTGTTCTTCATGATTTAGTAATTCCAACTCCCAAGATACAAGCATTCGATGGCTTTTATAGTATATGTTCATATTTTAAGTCAACTTGCTTAGTCAGTGAAATAACGTTAATAATAATAATAATAATAATAATAACGTTGCGTCTTGTGATTAGCACTGACTAGGTGTCAGATGTAATTATCCCTCAACTAGATCCAACAGTGTGATTTCTTTTAAGATGAAGAAAACTACTCAGACAGGTCTCATATAAATCTTGACAGAATTTACTAGAATTCTCCTCTGCTGGAAGAGGCCCGTTCCTGCTGCATTACTATATTTAATTGGTAAAGTAGAGTTTGACTGTCTTCAAATATTCTTCATGTATGAATTATGACATTGCACAATTTAGACACTAAATTCTTCAACCTTACACACACACACACACACACACACATATATATATAATATATAATATACATATATAATATGTATATATGTTATATATATATATATATATAACATACATATATAATATATTACATAAACATAACACGTGCACAGATATATTTACATGCACACAGACACACACACACATATGTATATAATATGTAATATACATATATAATATATATATATATATGTTATATATATATATATGTTATATATATATATAATATGTTATATATATGTGTTATATATATATATATATGTTATATATATATAACATACATATATATATATTACATAAACATAACACGTGCACAGATATATTTACATGCACACAGACACACACACATATGTATATAATATGTAATATACATATATAATATATATATATATGTTATATATATATATGTTATATATATATATATATGTTATATATATATAACATACATATATAATATATTACATAAACATAACACATGCACAGATATATGTACATGCACACAGACACACACATGCACACACACACACACACACACACAAATAGATGGACGTATGTCTGTGTGTGGAGTGATATAGAGACACAAAGTCACCGCAGATAGATTTATCTTTGAATTTCTTCTGAACATTGGTTGTTGTTATTGGAAAAACTTTTTCAATTCTTCTTAAGTCATTTCTTTAGTTTCGGTACGGCTTCACACTTTTACAATTTTCTTCAAGAAAATCCTTGATTGATAAATTCTGAAATTGTTAATATGTCCTTTGAAAAGAGAGAACAGAAAACAAAACACTATTCAATAAAATGCTAAATGACAGTAAGATAATATTTATTATCACAAGTGATCACCACTAGATGGTATAATTTATCAGCCAAAGACATCAAAGACTATGTAGGTCTATTTTTATCCAATGCTTTATTGGTTTTATGATATTGGTGATGGAGCAGTGGTGCAAGTATAACATCTTGATCTCTGTCCAGAAATGTTTTTTTAAGACAATGTATTTATTGTTAAGTACATCATGTGCAAATATAAGCAATTGATTTATTAGTGTGTGTTGGTTGTTAGAATGGAATAGGTAGAGTGAACGTGAGTACAAGTTTGACTGTGTGGTTCATAAGTTTGATTTGCAGTCATGAGGTGCTGGGTTCAGTAACACTTTATGACACATTGGTGTATACATATACATGTGTGTGAATGTGTATATGCATGTGTGTGTATATATATATATATGTATATATACATGTGTGTGTATATATATATATATGTATATATGCATATGTGTGTATATATATATTTTACTGAGCCCTTAATTATATAAAGTATAATATATATATATATATACATATATATACATACACATATATATGCTATATAAATGTGTGTGTGTGTGTGTATAGTGTGAGACACACAGACAGACAAATACAAGAGATGGAGAAGCATTTATATGTGGTATTAAATTATTTATAAAATATTTTACATAAACATATTTGACAGGGAAAAACATAATTATTAATAATTCTTTACAGCTGTTTCAAAACTTCTGTGGCTGGTTGATGCAATGTTGTGTATTATCCAAACAGTTGTACATACTGTTGCAATAATACACATCAAAAGAAGTAGAAATTGTTATCAACACATAAACCTAATGCATTAACATGTTTGAGATTGATGTTTTGAAGCTCTGAACTTTGCATAACGAGGACGAATGGCTGAAAGCCAATTCTGTAGTAGTAAAACCTATACTTAAGTATGTATAAAGAACAATAGAAAAATGGACAAAAAGAGAGATTGTGATAGCGGGGTGGATAGAGAGGAAGTAAAGGATCATGAGCCCGATCATCATCATCATTATCATCATTGTTTAACGACCGCTTTCCATGCTAGCATGGGTTGGACGATTTGACTGAGGACTGGCGAACCAGATGGGTGCACCAGGTCCCAATCTTGATCTGGCAGAGTTTCTACAGCTGGATGCCCTTCCTAACGCCAACAACTCCGAGAGTGTAGTGCGTGCTTTTTACGTGCCACCAGCATGGGGGCCAGTCAGGTGGTACTGGCAATGACCTCACTTGAATCTTTTTACATATGCCACCAGCACAGGTGCCAGTAAGGTGACATTGGTAACGATCACACTCGAATGGTGCCCATTTACGTGTCACTGGCACGGAAGCCAGTTGGCTGCTCTGGCAGCGATTACACTCGAATGGTGCTCTTGGCACCATGTTAGCATAATCAAGAGTAAGTGTGTAGGTAAAAGAAAAATATATAAAAAGAATGAAGAGACATAAAAATTAGGTAATAGATGAGTGTTATTTAGTCTGTAAGAGACAGATCAGTCAAGACACATCATAGATTTATTAAGACACATCAAGACATATCATAGATTTATTAAGGCTATTATTAGTTGTTTTGAAGGTAGTATTGATAAGCTGGGAAAAATAAGAATACAAGCAGCAATATTACTATCACTATGAGTGACTTAACACATGATATGAATAGATTTAATTCTAGAGCCCTAACGATTGTCGTATGTATGTTCCTTGCAAGGAACGTCTCATCACAGTGAGGAAGGCAGGTGCACAATAATGCTGTTGAGGGGAAGACCCCAAAACAGCATGCATTCTCTCCTGAAACTCCATAAGCTTGCTACTGTCTAATATGCAGAGCTTTCAACTGGGAGCACTCAGATCTGCAACTTATCTATATTTATATATTTTATTTTATATTTTATCTAGTTTCATCTCATGAGCTGTGACCATGCTGGGGCACCGCCATTCAAATAATATTAAAAAAAATATATATTTCTTTACTACCGACAAGGGGCTACACACAAAGGGGACAAACAAGGACAGACAAACGGATTAGGTCGATTATATCGACCCCAGTGCGTAACTGGTACTTAATTTATCGACCCCGAAAGGATGAAAGGCAAAGTCGACCTTGGCGGAATTTGAACACAGAATGTAACGGCAGACGAAATACGGCTACGCATTTCGCCCGGCTCGCCACCTTTTTAAAAAATATAGATGCACTTTACATTCTGGACATGAAAATTTGAGGAAAAACGTATATTGGATCTTGCACTGGTTTCAAAAGACTCTCCTTGGTTCATCACAGTTCATTTCTAATATTATATGCAAATCTTCCCATTGACAAATTTTATTCATCATCACTAGGCTAACATTTCCTATGATATTAAATGGTATTTTCTTATAAACTGAAAGAACTTAACCTATTGACCAGAGATTGCATGCAATCTGTAGAGCGGAGGAGGTCTTGAAATATCACAGGAGAAAAAGGTTCTTCTTAATAAACAGTAGAGTGGCTGTGTGGTAAGTCGCTTGCTTACCTACTACATGGTTCTGGGTTCATTCCCACTGTATGGCTCCTTGGACAAGTGTCTTCTACTATAGCCCCGAGCCAACCAAAGCCTTGTGAGGGGATTTGGTAAACGGAAACTGAAAGAAGCCTGTCATTTATATGAATATATATGTATATGTATGTGTGTCTATATGTTTGTATGTGTGTTTTTCCCCCCAACATCGCTTGATAACTACTGCTGGTGTGTTTACGTCCCTTAACTTAGGGGGTTTGCCAAAAAGAGACTGATAGAATAAGTACTAGGCTTACAAAGAATAAGTCCCAGGGTCGATTTGCTTGACCAAAGGCGGTGCTCCAGCATGGCCACAGTCAAATGACTGAAACAAGCAAAAGCAAGTAAAAGAGAGTGTGATGCAATTACATTCTGCAGTCATCCAGTTTCTCAGAACATTTAGTCTTTACCATGGACCGATATGTTCCACTCGTCTCAGCATTCTTGATCATCCTAGCTTTTCTGTGCCATTCTTCATCTACTTACGCATATCAACATAGCTTAGTTAGAACAATGAAATACCTTTATTCTTATAGTTTAAAGTGTTCTTCTAATGCTAATATTTTTTTAGCCTGTTCTTATACATTTACGACATAACCGTTTCTTTTCCTTATTTTTTAATTTGATTGTTCTTACAAAACTCTACTTGTGAAGACCTGTTGAGGCAAGTGAAAATCTGAATCAGAATCAGAATTGAAATCGAAATCAATCAACATCAATGGAAATTGCAGCTGTGATACCAGTGCCGGTAGCACGTAAGCAAACCATCCGAACGTGGCCGTTGCCAGCACCGCCCCGACGAGCCTCCGTGCCGGTGGCATGTAAAAAGCACCATCCGATCGTGGCCATTGCCAGACTCACCTGGCCCCCGTGCCAGTGACACGTAAAAAGCACCCACTACACTCACGGAGTGGTTGGTGTTAGGAAGGGCATCCAGCTGTAGAAACGCTGCCAGATCAAGATTGAAGCCTGGTGCAGCCATCTGGTTGTCAGCCCTCAGTCAAAACCGTCCAACCCATGCTAGCATGGAAAGCGGACGTTAAACGATGATGATGCTGATGTTCTTAATTTTTAATCCTTTACATTTTCTTGCCTCACTTGTTTTATCTACATGCTTGAATGCTATAAAATCCTCTTTGATCTACCCCCTCTATTCTGATTTCCTTAAATTTAGATTTATGATGTCTTCACAATCCTGATCCTAAACCAACTAAATGTCCATTTCTTCAATACCCTGCATTTTTAAATTTCTTCTTTCTTCCTTTTTACTTATGCATTCCCTACTTTTTGCCCTCAATTTTAAAAGCAGGACCTTGCTCTTGATCTCATAGCCTTTCTTCTTTCTCGCAAAACACCCAATCGCTACTAATCCGCTCCCCACCCCTTCCTTCTTTATTTTATTGATACTCATATGATCTTAACTCTATGGATTTCCGTAACAGAATTTGCATTCTGCTACTCTTTGTTCTGATGAGAAAATTCTGTGCTTCAACCCTTCCAGTTTAAACATATTTCTATAACATAGATTTAGGAGTGGCTATGTGGTAAGTAGCTTTCTTACCAATCACATGGTCCCGGGTTCAGTTCCACTGTGTGGCACCTTGGGGAAGTGTCTTCTACTATAGCCTCGGGCCGACCAAAGCCTTGTGAGTGGATTTGGTAAATGGAAACTGAAAGAAGCCTGTTGTATATATATATATATATATGTGAATGTGTATATATATTTATGTATGTGTGTCTTTGTGTCTGTGTTCCCCACCATATCACTGCTTGAAACCGGTGCTGGTGTGTTTACATCCCTATAACTTTGTGGTTCAGCAAAAAAAAAAAACTATAGAATAAGTGCAAAACTTTATAAAAAATCTGTCCTGGGGTTGATTTATTCAAGTAAAACTCTTCAAGGCAATGCTCCAGCATGGCTATAGTCAAATGACTGATTCAAGGAACACACACACTCAAACACACACACAAACAAACATACACACATACTTTTTTCAATGTATATAAATGAAAGAGGTCGACTTTGCCTTTCATCCTTTCGGGGTCGATAAATTAAGTACTAATTTCGCACTGGGGTCGATGTAATTGACTTAATCCCTTTGTCTGTCCTTGTTTGTCCCCTCTATGTTTAGCCCCTTGTGGGCAATAAAGAAATATATATAAATGAAAGATATAAAATATTGACAAGAATACAACAGGAAAAAATAACCAAAGCATGCGTACAATTAAAAATAGCCTTTGTGGTATTTGTTCTGCCTCAACATTCACAAACTATCCCTTTTCATTCTCACTACCTGAAATACAGTGAACCAATATATAGCTTTCTGTCAATCCACAACCAACAGTACTATTGTTCAAAAATCTGATAAAAAAAAAATAACCCTGATTTATAAAATTATCATCATCATCATCATCGTCGTCGTCGTCGTCGTCATCGTTTAACGTCCGTTTTCTATGCTAGCATGGGTTGGACGGTTCGACCTGCGTCTGTGAAGCCAGAAGGCTGCACCAGGCTCCAGTCTGATCTGGTAGTGTTTCTACAGCTGGATGCCCTTCCTGACGCCAACCACTCCATGAGTGTAGTGGCTGCTTTTTACATGCCACCGGCACAGGTGCCAGAGGAGGCTGGCAATGGCCACAATCGGTTGGTGCTTTTTATGTGCCACCGGCATGGAAGCCAGTCAAGGCAGCACTGGCATCGACCACATTCGGATGGTGCCTTTTACGTGCCACTGGCTCGGGTATCACAACTACAATTTCCATTTGATTTATATTTTGATGTTAATGTACTTGACTCAATAGGTCTCCTCAAGCACAGCAGTTCATCCTACGATCCAAGGTAAGCACAGCAGGCCATCCTGTGAGCCATGAACTCACTTCATTTGCTATAAACATATGATGGGTTCACAAACTACAATGGTAAACTCCCACATTTTACACCACATCAAAAGAGAAACATCTGAAAAATATGACTTCAAAACCGATTTTGCTCAAGCATGGGCATAATGTCATTTTTTCCCCATAAATCTATGGCATATACAATCTGCAGATTCTGCTTTTGGAATTGGTCGATTCTATATCATCATTAATGGATCCTGACACCAACCACTTTACAGTGTGGACCGAATACTTTTTCATGCTGCCAGCATTAGTGAGGTGTGGAAGCACATGGCCTAGTGGTTAGAGCAGCAGACTTGTGGTCGAGGGATCGCGAATTCAATTCTCAGACCGGGCGATGTGTGTGTTTATGAGGGAAACACCCAAGTTCCACATGGCTCTGGCAGAAGGTAATGGTGAATCTCTGCTGACTCTTTCACCACAACTTTCTCTCACTCTTTCCTCCTGCATCTTGCAGCTCACCTGCGATGGACCGGCGTCCTATCCAGGAGTGGTACCTATACGCCAAGGAAACCGGAAAACTGGCCCTTATGAGCCAAGCGTGGCTCGAGAAGGAACAAACAACATTAGTGAAGTCACCATACAACCTGCAACACTATGAACCCAAGAGAGGTAAGCTTTATGTTGGGAGATGAAAGAAGGGGGCCAGAGCAGAACAGGTTTCTTGCAGTACAGGAGTTACATAACAAATCTCATTTTAGAAGAGAAGGGGAAAGTGATTGAGTGTGATAGATAGTCCTTTCAACTGAAGGCAAAAATCTTGAGATTTTCGGGGTAGGGGACTGGCCAATTACAACGACCCCAGTGTTTCACTGGTATCTAATTTTTCAACCCCGAAAGGATGAAAGGCAAAGTTGACCTCAGATGAATTTGAATATTATCGTATTGTCATTCAGCATTTTATTGAACACTGTTTTTTCTGTCCTCTCTTTTCAAAGGACATATCAACAATTTCAGATTTTGTCAATCAAAGATTTTCTTAAAGAAAATTGTAAAAGGTAAAAGCCTATTAGAGTACCATTAATTGTTCATCACTAAAGTAGCCCGGAAGAAATTGCAGATCTTTTTGGTTTGACCGGCAGTATTTTAAAATAATTTCTACATAACTAAACACTTTTAAACTTCATATACAGGTAGAATGTGTTTATAAAACATCTTTTTCTCTTGGCTTTATTGAGAAAATTCTAAAGTTTGTAAGATATTTGTTGTTTTTTTTTCTTCAGTTTCTGCAATTTCAACCAAACAATGACATCTATTGAGGTGAAAACATTCTGTGCCATATGAATATGTCCCTCGTTTAAGAAACAGATTGGGTTTATTTACATTTCTGAAGAAAAAAAGATACCGTTCCCCCCACCTCTAGCCCTAACCCTAACTCTAACCCTAACCCTAAAACAGATTGAAATGCAATAGATCGATACTAGGGTCATAGTTATGGGCGACAATTTCATATGACACTGCTAGAAAAAATGCCGGTCAAACGGAAAAGATCCGAAATAGTTATGTCACTTCATGCAAGTTTAACAGTTTTTCACAATACTGAGAAGAGACGGTTTTTTCGTGGTGTGTGGCTTAGTACTTAGGGGTACTCGGCTCACGATCATTAAGGTCATGAGTTCAATACCTTGTGACGCAGTGTATCCTTGAGCAAGACACTTTACTTAATGTTGCTCCAAACCATTCATCTTGCGAAAATTAGTCCTACATGTATTTCAAAGACCCAGTCTTATCACATTGTTTCGTGCTGAATCTCCCTGAGAACTACATGTCTGTGGAGTATTCAGCCACTTGCAAGTTAATTTTACGAATTGGCTGTTCTATTGATCAGATCAACTGGAACCCTCGTAAATGGAACCGACGGAGTACCAATTTTTTTTTTTTTTTTTTTTTTTTTTTTTGCATAAGTTCAAGTGTGTGTAGCAAGTAAGATCTTTATCATTAAGGAAGGAAGAACTAAACTTGCATGCTTCTATCATTCTGAATTTTCATTGGGTGTAGAATAAGAGAAAAATTATATATAGGTGCAGGAGTGGCTGTGTTGTAAGTAGCTTGTTTACCAACCACATGGCTCCGGGTTCAGTCCCACTGCATGGCACCTTGGGCAAGTGTCTTCTGCTATAGTCTCGGGCCGACCAAAGCCTTGTGAGTGGATTTGGTAGACGGAAACTGAAAGAAGCCCGTCGTATATATGCATATATATTTATGCATATGTGTGTTTGTGTGTTTGTGTTTGTCTCCCTAGCATTGCTTGACAACCGATGCTGGTGTGTTTATGTCCCCGTTACTTAGCGGTTCGGCAAAAGAGACCGATAGAATAAGTACTGGGCTTACAAAAGAATAAGTCCCGGGGCCGAGTTGCTCGACTAAAGGTGGTGCTCCAGCATGGCCACAGTCAAATGACTGAAACAAGTAAAAGAGTAAAAAAAAGAGTATAGGCTTTTGAACATTTTCAGCATTTATGTTCCGCTCGTATGATATTGGTGAAAGCAAGGTTGTGCAGATGTTACTCAGTCACTAAATAACAGGGATATCAAAACACCGAACAACATGGTTACAAACAATCTTCAAAACCTACACCTACTCTTCTGAACAGAAGATCGACAGCAAAATCTAAGGTTAGCAATGCAATTAGAACTGTTCAAAACGCAGTATAAATAGTATGGAAGAGAAATGAGTTTGGTATATTGTCTTTGGAAGGGAAAAAAAACGTTTTAGAAATAGTTCTAGATAGCCATCAATTACTTGAGGTTCCTCAAAGGAAGGAAAATTTTAAGAGACAGATAAATTAATTAATTAATCAATCAATCAAATATTCATATTAACAAGCACAAAATTAATCATTATATCTTCAAGCATCATTTTTATTGAATACGTTAGCAGAATTGATGTTGTAGTGTCAATATCCTTTTTCAGGGTATCTCGCTGTATCTGTAATAGATAGATAATGCTATTAATATTGTTATCGATTGCTTTTATAAGTTTTGTTTTTGATTTATTTCTTGTTACTTCTATTGAATAGTTCTGAAGTGAAAAACAATAATTCGTAGAAAATATCCAGGATGTCATCCACTTCTCAACTTAGCTTAAATGATGGATTAGCCTTCACTACATAATATAATGATTCTTTATCTGACGTTGAATTAGAAATATTTTATTTTCAAGTTTTCTAAAGAGAATTTGTAGGAAATTAAATTATCACTTTTCAATATTGCTTATTCCAAATTATTTTATCATAATTTTGTTTTCTAGTCTTTATATTTTGCATGTTTGTTTTTTTTTACCTTTTTGTCTTCATTTTTTTTTTTTGGCAATGCAAAGCAAAACAGTTTTGTTTTGATGGAAAGTTCTTGAATGTGCGATGCTAAATTCAATTAACTTTTAATATGAACAATGTTATGGCTGACTATTGATGAATAAGTCCATTGGGATATGCCTACTACAACATATATTCATACAATACCAAACCCTTTATAACTTACAAGAGATGGAATTTATTTGCTTTTTAGTTTTAGTTTTCTTTTATCAGATCTGAGAATAGTTTTGGTAGTTATATCGGAAACATGCAAGCAGAAGTTTCACCAGCGGAAAGAGAACTCTGCATCCTCATCACTTAAATAATATGATGCTAAAACTTGATGTTCATGCCTTTTTCAAGGACTATACAGCAGTAAATAATAACTCTGATAAGATAGGTACAAATGTGGCTGTGAGGTAAGAAGTTTACTGCCAAACCACATGGTTCCAGGTTCAGTCCTATTGCATGGCATCTTGGGCAAGTGTCTTCTACTATAGTTTTGGGATGACCAAAGCATTGTGAGTAAATTTGGCAGATAGAAACTGAAGGAATCCTGTCGTATATATGTATATATATATATATATATGTATGTGTGTGTATATGTTTGTGTGTCTGTGTTTGTCCCTCTAGCACTGCTTGACAACCAATGCTGGTGTGTTTACGTCCCCATCACTTAGTGGTTCGGCAAAAGAGACTGATAGAGTAAGTACTGGGCTTACAAAGAATAAGTCCTGGGGTCGAGTTGCTCAACTAAAGGTGGTGCTCCAGCATGGCCGCAGTCAAATGACTGAAACAAGTAAAAGAGTAAAAGAGTAAAAAGAGTATATATACATACATATATAAATATATATATATAAATGTGTGGGTGCGTGTGTTTTTGGGCCTGTTTTTATCCTCCATCACCATTTGGCAACCGGTGCTGGTGTGTTTATGTCCCTGTGACTTAGTGGCTCACTGAAAGAGACTGATAGAATAAGTAGCAGGCTTAAAACAAAATAAGTACAGGAAGCAATTTGTTCAACTTAAATTCTTCAAGGTGGTACTCCAGCATGGCGAGCTGGCAGAAGCGTTAGCACGCCGGGTGAAATGTTTAGCGGTATTTCATCTGCTGTTATGTTCTGAGTTCAAATTCCTCCGAGGTCAACTTTGCCTTTCATCCTTTCGGGGTCGATAAATTAAGTACCAATTACGCACTGGGGTCGATGTAATTGACTTAATCCATTTGTCTGTCCTTGTTTGTCCTCTCTGTGTTTAGCCCCTTGTGAGTAGTAAAAAAATAGGTACTCCAGCATGGCCGCAGTCTAATGTCTGAAACAAATAAAAGATAAAAGATGGAGGATATCTTTCTTTATATAGTTTCAGCTCACGAGTTGTGGCCATGCTGGGGCACCGCTATATACTGAATATAATAGTATCCACAATAAAGACAAAAGAATACCACAAGGCACTTCTAGTGTTTCTGCCATACACTGTCCTAACAACAACACTGATTCGCAGCTTGGGCACAAAGACACGCATACAACTGATTTAAACACCACCCTTTGCACACACATACACACACACACTCAGAGATACTGGATTTCTTTTCTTGTTTCAGTTATTAGACTATGGCCATGCTAGAGCACTGCCTTGAAGAGCATTTTTTTAGATGAATAAATAGACCCAGTACTTTACTTCTTTTAAAAGCCTGTTACTCATTCTGTTGATCTATTTTGCCAAACTGTTAAGTTACAGGGATGTAAACACACCAACACTGGTTGTCAAGTGGTGGTGGTGGGGGACAAACACAGACACAAAGACACACACGCATGTGTGTGTGTATGTACGTGTGTGTGTGTGAGACAGGCTTCTTTCAGTTTCTGTCTACCAAATCCACTGACAAGCATTTCAAGAGACTGATAAAATAAGTACTAGCCTTAAAAGGAATAAGTACAGGGGTTGATTCGTTCAACAAAAAATTCTTCAGGGCAGTGCCCCAGCATGGCCTCATTCTAATGACTGAAGGAAATAAAAGAACATAAGTAAAAAAGCCTCTCAGCATGGCCCCTAGAGTCCCTGGAAACAGCAACCAGCATTCTCACAAATTAAACCCTATCATCTTAAAAGTGAAAGTACATAGTACAAAATGCTGTCATGTGTATATTACATCTAAAAAGGAAGATATAATCTTCATGGGGGGCACATCTTTAATCATAGGTCTGCTGTATCATGGCTTGCCTTGGGTTAAACAAGAACAGCAACAATGTAGAAACAAATGTAGTCGAAACATCCATTTTATTATCCCTGCTGGAATTAAAATAGAAGTGGCTGTGTGGTAAGTAGCTTGTTTACCAACCACATGGTTCCGGGTTCAGTCCCACTGCGTGGCATCTTGGGCAAGTGTCTTCTGCTATAGCCCCGGGCCGACCAATGCCTTGTGAGTGGATTTGGTAGACGGAAACTGAAAGAAGCCTGTCGTATATATGTATATATATATATATATATGTATGTGTGTGTGTTTGTGTGTCTGTGTTTGTTCCCCTAGCATTGCTTGACAACCGATGCTGGTATGTTTACATCCCCGTCACTTAGCGGTTCAGCAAAAGAGAGTGATAGAATAAGTACTTTCAGTGAGTGGATTTGGTAGATGGAAACTGAAAGAAGCCTGTTGTATATATGTATATATATATATATGTATGTGTGTGTGTTTGTGTGTCTGTGTTTGTCTCCCTAGCATTGCTTGACAACCGATGCTGGTGTGTTTACGTCCCTGTCACTTAGCGGTTCAGCAAAAGAGAGTGATAGAATAAGTACTTTCAGTGAGTGGATTTGGTAGATGGAAACTGAAAGAAGCCTGTTGTATATATGTATATATATATATATATATGTGTGTGTGTTTGTGTGTCTGTGTTTGTCCCCCTAGCATTGCTTGACAACCGATGCTAGTGTGTTTACGTCCCTGTCACTTAGCGGTTCAGTAAAAGAGAGTGATAGAATAAGTACTTTCAGTGAGTGGATTTGGAAGATGGAAACTGAAAGAAGCCTGTTGTATATATGTATATATATATATATATATATATGTATGTGTGTGTTTGTGTGTCTGTGTTTGTCCCCCTAGCATTGCTTGACAACCAATGCTGGTGTGTTTACGTCCCCGTCACTTAGCGGTTCAGCAAAAGAGAGCGATAGAATAAGTACTGGGCTTACAAAGAATAAGTCCCGGGGTCGATTTGCTCAACTAAAGGCGGTGCTCCAGCATGGCCGCAGTCAAATGACTGAAACAAGTAAAAGAGTAAAAGAGAGTAAAGAGAGTACAAAATGCTGTCATGTGTATATTACATCTAAAAAGTAAGATATAATCTTCATGGGTGGCACATCTTTAATCATAGATCTTTAATCATAGATTTGCTGTATCATGGCTTGCCTTGGGTTAAACAAGAACAGCAACAATGTAGAAACAAATGTAGTCGAAACATCCATTCTATTATCCCTGCTGGAATTAAACTAGAATATAATATAAAAAACTAGATAATACCAAGCACCTAGTTTAACTCTAAGTAATCCTAATACATTTTCATATTAACATTATTCTCTATTTTTAACAATCATATTTCAGGAATTTTTTAGCTGAATTATCTTGTAATGTGATTTCCTGAAAACCACTTATTCCAGTCAGGCTTTTGGCAGAATTAAATACAAAGGTTGCTTAAAACCTAGAGCTGCCGACTTCATTAGATCTGTCTCATTATCAGTAATAATGTGCACAGAATCCAATTTCGCTTCCGGTGCTGTTGGTGTTAAAACTTAATTTCCAAATTTTTAAGCCATATTCTGGGTGCCTAATGAGATTTTTTCTCCACTCTGCAGCTAATAATATCAGTAACTATCCTGAAGATTAGAGTTCTAAATCAAGACTAAATTTGGTTTGGACTTGGTAATAGCAGACTTGTGTGACGCTGCTGATGGTAAATGCTACAGCAAAGCTATATTTTATGAACACCCACACACATGCATATATATAAATAGATATACATACAAGCATCAATACTATGTATGTACAAATATAAGTATATATACGACATATGTATATATAATTTATATATCATCATCATCATACGTCTGTTTTCCATGCTAGCATGGGTTATTTATATATATAATATATATATATATATATATAAGCCGAAATAAAACTCAGCATTTCTTTCGTCAGCTCAACATTTCTTAATTTTGGATTTGAAAGCACTAAAAGATTTTACTAGATAACTCACGTGGGTGGAAGGGGAAGGAACATGAATCTTCGCTTGTACATTTTGAATTTGTTAGTACTGGCAGTTTGAAGATGTTTGTCTGAGGTGATACATTATCGGATGGGTATGTTCATTCTTTTAGTGCTTTCAAATCCAAAATTAAGAAATGTTGAGCTGACGAAAGAAATGCTGAGTTTTATTTCGGCTAATCTAGAAACGTTGACATTCTCAAATGATCTTTGCACTTGTGATATTTTACTGTTTTTACCTCCATATCTTCGTGAGTTATTTTTGAGTAAACATTATCTGAGAGAAGTTTTCTTAAAGTAGTGGAAATGGCTAAAAACTTTTTGGCTGCTATTTCTAGAAAGTTCAGTATGTGGCAAAGTAATTTATTTTACTAAGCCCTAATTATATAATGTAATATTTTGAATTCGCCTTAAATGGTCCTTTTACATACTGAACACTACTTGGTGAAATTGATTAATAACTAATTAATTTTACCCTCAATTGTTGATATATATATAGCATCATCATCATCATCATCATCATTTAACGTCCGCTTTCCATGCTAGCATGGGTTGGACGGTTCAACTGGGGTTTGGGGAGCCCAAAGGCTGCACCAGGCCAGTCAGATCTGGCAGTGTTTCTACAGCTGGATGCCCTTCCTAACGCCAACCGCTCCGAGAGTGTAGTGGGTGATTTTATGTGCCACCGACACAGGTGCCAGACAAGGCTGGCAAACGGCCACGCTCGGATGGTGTTTTTTATGTGCCACCGACACAGGTGCCAGACGAGGCTGGCAGACGGCCACGCTCGGATGGTGTTTTTATGTGCCACCGACACAGGTGCCAGATGAGGCTGGCGAACGGCCACGATCAGATGGTGTTTGTTACGTGCCCACAGCACGGAGGCCAGTCGATGCGGTACTGGCTACGGCCACGTTCGGATGGTTTTCTTGTGTGCCACCGGCACTGGTACCACAAAGATACAAATTCCATTGATGTTCATCTATTTTGATTTGTTTTGATTTTGATTTTCACTTGCCTCAACAGGTCTTCACAAGTGTCACAAGAAGGAAGGTATGCACAGGTGGACTGACTACGTCCCAGGTAGGGGCCATGGGTTATGGCCTGACTAGTCTTGCCGGGTCTTCGGATGGGGTTCTTATGTGCCACCGACACAGGTGCCAGATGAGGCTGGCGAACGGCCACGATCGGATGGTGTTTGTTACGTGCCCACAGCACGGAGGCCAGTCCATGCGGTACTGGCTACCGCCACGTTAGGATGGTTTTCTATATATGTGTGTGTGTGTGTATCAATAATACAGTGATTGTTTCTTATCAGGAACAAAATGTTTAATAGGACTGCTATAGAAGTGCTCAATTGAATGAGACAAATACATCAAACATCTTCCGTGATGTTATACATGTACGTTCTATGATTAAATGTTCGAGATATGAAATGTTACGTGGATGACCTTGTATTTGTTTGTTCTGCAACCATAGTTTGATATATATATGTATATATATATATATATATATATATGCATGTGTGCATGTATGTTTGTATATATACATATATATATGTGTATATACATATATATATATGTGCATATACATATATATGTGTATATTTATATATTAAGATGTATACATACACAAGCATGTATGTATCCACACACACACACACATATATATATATCTTCCCCGTTAACCTTCCTTTGATATTGCTGCTCCTCTTATGTGTCCATAACTTTCACTGGGTACATCTTATGGAGTTTCTACCTCACCACCCCTCAGGTAGATATATAAATAATATTATATTATATTATCCAAAATATACAGTATTATATACCCATCACAGCTGATCTTACCTATTGGTTTAACACAAAGAATACAGTGGAGTGTTATTCTTTTATTCTTTTACTTGTTTCACTCATTTGACTGTGGCCATGCTGGAGCACCACCTTTAGTCAAGCAAATCGACCCCAGGACTTATTCTTTGCAAGCCTAGTACTTATTCTATCGGTCTCTTTTGCCGAACCGCTAAGTTACAGGGATGTAAACACACCAGCATCGGTTGTCAAGCGATGTTGGTGGACAGACACACACACAGACACACACACAACACACAGTCTCCACCAACATCGCTTGACAACCGATGCTGGTGGAGACAAACACAGACACACAAACACACACACATATATGTATATATACATATACATATATACGACGGGCTTCTTTCAGTTTCCATCTACCAAATCCACTCACAAGGCTTTGATCAGCCTGAGACTATAGTAGAAGACACTTGCCCAAGGTGCCATCCAGTGGGACTGAACCCGAAACCATGTGGTTCGTAAGCAAGCTACATTCCACACAGCCTATCCTGCGCCTAGTTAGGTAGCAATCTGATTATATAACTTTACGCTCATCAGAGTTAGCTGATTGCTACCTAACACTGAATTGTATTCCCTGTGTGAAACCATCTGGCAAGATCACCCATGATGGATATATAATACAATACATTTTGGATAGCATACCCACTCTATTGATGGATATGCGAGTGCATCTTTTCCCTGACTTATGGTCTTATACATGACTCACGTATGTGTTTGTGTATTCTTTAATTCTTTTATTTGTTTCAGTCACTTGACTGCAGCCATGCTGGAGCACCACCTTTAATCGAACAAATCAACCCCAGGACTTATTCTTTGTAAGCCCAGTACTTATTCTATTGGTCTCTTTTGCCAAACTGCTAGGTTACGGGGACATAAATACATCAAGATCGGTTGTCAAGCAATGATGGTGGACAAACACAGACACACAAACACACACATACACACACACACACAGACACACACACACATACACACACACACACACACACACACACACACTCACATACGACAGGCTTCTTTCAGTTTCTGTCTACTATATCCACACACAAGGCTTTGGTCGGCCTGAAGCTATAGTAGAAGACACTTGCCCAAGGTGCCATGCAGTGGGACTGAACCCCAAATAATTGTGGTTGGTAAGCAAGCTACTTACCACACAGACACTCCTGCAACTATCTCACACACACATACACACACACACACACACACACACACATACACACACACGCTCACGTACGACAGGCTTCTTTCAGTTTCTGTCTACTATATCCACCCACAAGGCTTTGGTTGGCCTGAGGCTATAATAGAGACACTTGCCCAAGGTGCCATGCACTGGGACTGAACCCAGAAACATGTGGTTGGTAAGCAAGCTACTTACCACACAGACACTCCTGCAACTATCACACACACACACACACACACACACACACACACACACACATACACCACACACACACACAACACACCATACACACACACACACACATACACACACATACACCACTACACACACACACATACACACACACACACACACACACACACATACACCACACACATACACACACACACAACGCACACACATACACACACACACACACACACACATACACACCACACACACACACATACACACACATACAACACACACACACACACCACACACATACACACACACATACACACACACACATACACACCACATACACACACACCGCACACACACACACACATACACACACACACACACATACACACACACACACACACACACATACACACACACACACACACACACACACAATACACACATACCACACACACATACACCACACACACACACATACACACACACACACATACACACACCACACACACACACACCACACATACACACACACACCACACACACACACATACACACACACCACACACACACATCACACACACACCACACATACACACACACACACAACACACACTACACACAACACCACATACACACACACATACACACACACACACACACACACATACGCTTTGTATTTGCTTTAGGCTTGCCAGATTTTTTATATGAATTTGCGTGTGTGTGTGTGTGTGTGTGTCTATGAGAGAGAGAGAGAGAGAGAGAGAAAGAGAGAGGGAGAGAGAGGGAGTGAGAATGAGAGAGAGATTGCACTAAACAAATCATTTACACCTTCAACTCCGATGTATGTCGCACAACTGTTGTGTTGAGTTTGTATTTTTACGATAAAGATAAGAGATTCTTCATATCTTCCTTAATTGATATTTTGACTTGTGTTCTAAGTAAATATTGGTTTACAAAAATTATATAAATTTTGTAAATTTTCAGTATTAGACGAACTTCAGAAATTTTTTCCGTATATTTTCTGTAAATACAGGCCTGACTCGGTAGACTCATACATTGATTAGAAAGATTATTTTTATTTTAGAATTAGTAGAGTATCATTGGAGCTCATCATGTTACCAGCCTGATTTTTCCGATTTTCTGTGTTGTTAACAACTTTTTTCTAATTTTTATTTTAGAAACACTATTGCTACGAATATTTTTAAAAGAAGGCAATTTAATTATATATTTGTTGGACTTTCAGAATAATTGTCTTACCTAAATCGTAATTTCTCGGATTCTTTTTCAGTATTTTTCCACATTATACGCGCAGGAGTGGCTGTGTGGTAAGTAGCTTGCTAACCAACCACATGGTTCCGGGTTCAGTCCCACTGCGTGTCACCTTGGGCAAGTGTCTTCTGCTATAGCCCCAGGCCGACCAATACCTTGTGAGTGGATTTGGTAGACGGAAACTGAAAGAAACCTGTCGTATATATGTATTTATATATATATGTATGTGTGTGGTTGTGTGTCTGTGTTTGTCCCCCTAGCATTGCTTGACAGCCGATGCTGGTGTGTTTACGTCCCCGTCTCTTAGCAGTTTGGCAAAAGAGACCGATAGAATAAGTACTGGGCTTACAAAGAATAAGTCCTGGAGTCGATTTGCTCGACTAAAGGCGGTGCTCCAGCATGGCCGCAGTCAAATGACTGAAACAAGTAAAAGAGTAAAAGAGTATTTCAAAATACTCACAAGCAGAGTTTCTTTAAAATGAAACATTTCAATCCATATTTTCTTGCCAGACCTTTGCCATCTCTATTTTCTTTCTTTCTTTCTTGTCCCTTTCCATCATTAACTGTTCTGTATTTTGAAACACTTGTAATTCCTATTTTTACAGAATAGAATATGGAAAAGCTATAATGTTTAGATCAAAATTTCTCTTCTCTTTTCTCAGAATTTTAACCTTGATTGAAGAATTGGAAGTACAAAATTTTTTCTATAAAAATGTGTATTTGATGTGTTTCAAAACATGGGATGTTATAACTTTTAAGATATATTATGCAACATACAAAGAACAACCAAATTC